>NC_035107.1:271107638-271409329 GCF_002204515.2 Aedes aegypti
TAATTTTTTGATAAGGAGTATTTTAAAAATCAAGAGTTTAAGGAATTTTAACGGAGTTCATGGAAAATATTTTTTTATTCAAATTTTTTTTTTCAATGTACAGTACAATTTTTTCTGACGATACCTGTGAGTTTCGCTGAGTATTCCTCATGAAATAATATCAATAACAAAATATAATATCTTGATCTGAATCGAAAACCAAAACCAAAAAAAAATATAGTGGTTTGCGCAATACTGGAATTTGAAGAATATGTTAAGCGAACCAGATATTTTCTTAAAAAAATTTCCAAGATCTTTTTTTCACGAGTCTTCAAAGAGTTCAACTAAGAATAACCGTAGGTGTACTTCTAAATAGCATGAAACATACAGAAAGTTTGTTGTGTCTTTATTCTATGGAGGTTTGAAGCTTTCGCAGCTGGTTCGCCTCTTACAATGCAGAAAGTTATTCAAGAATACGAAGATCCAAGTAGATCCTTTTAAACAGAAACATGTTAAAACTTCTGAAACAATTGATTAATATATGTTTTCCGATTCCACAAGACGTAGCATCACAAACTATTTCATGGCGGCAATTCAGGCTACGCCCTCGTATGGGTGAATTTTTACCGGAAGGATGTTTTTTAAATTCTCTTCCAAATGTTGAACTTTTTGGAAAAAAAAATGAAGATTCGTGTGAGTTTGGCAATAAAAGACATATGTTGCAAACCTTCCTAACCTTCCTCCTCACATGGTTCCCCGGACTCTAGCTACGCTACTGTACATCATTCGGATGTATCATCATAAATAATCTAGCTTTCGTCAGCTACGTCAGTTTCTTTCGAAAGGAAGTAGGGGGAGATCCCCCAGTGCCGGACAGCACCCAATACCGGACAAAGTCGAAACAATGAGAAATCATGGTCCAATCAAGATGGTGTATTAGTAGAAAAGAAAGCTCTTATGTAGACTAATGTTTGCGTAGAATAACACATCCTTGAAATATGCATGCCTTTTTAAAAAAGGAGAAAAGTTTGAAAATCTCAAAAAAATTGACGTATTTTCCTAATTTTGAGCCTATTTAGTAATTATTTTGAATATGAAAAAATACTTTGGATCCCGCAAGCATGATCGAACATAATCCTAATTTGATAGTATGAATGTATTTTATAGCATAATTGAAGTAAATATGGACAAATTACAATTTTGGTTAAGTATCTCCTGTCCCTCAGTTTCGGACAGCTTGATTTGTTATATGAAATCTTTGTAATTATTGCATCAGTGTCTCAAAATACTTTCATTTTTCATGGGTTCCGTCGATCATGGTATCAAACATGCAATAAAGTTAAGAAGAATGAACATTCAGAACAACATCGTAAAATGTGATATTTTTCATCATATATGAAAGAGGTTTTTGATAGGCATCTTGCAAACTAAGAAAAACTCACATTATTCTTGTAAATGTTGCAAATGCATTGAATTGGTAATTATAAACTATTCCTATAGTGTACACATTCAATGATGTTCAAATTTATAGAATTCGAGGCATTTCCAGATCGTGTCCGGTATTGGGTGCCACCTTTCAAGATCGTTCAATTTGGTACTAAAATACATCATCAAAACGCAATGTCATAATTCATATTTCTATTTTCAAATTTATTTTTGTACACTACAAAAATGATAATATTTATCATAAATGGGTAACACGAGCCCATAAAATCAATATTTTTCGAATTATGAATGTTTGGGAGCTGGTCCTTTTCCTTCCGAGTGAGTGGACTGTATATGGAGCCTTGTGGGTTAACCGGTGGGAATTCCTGGGCGGACAAGTTCTTCGTTGGATTGGATACTGTCTTCCAATAGTCTTGAGAGAGTTTCTCTCCGGTTATTCACTTGGGACACTTCAAATTACGCACATTTACACTATTTATTCCACAAAATTTTGGTACATAATTATCTACACATTTATTGGGCAAAACACATTTATTCTAGTACACAAATAACATTTATCTATTTCGCGTCAAGAGTTTAAAATGATAATTATTAGCTACAACCGAGCTGGGTGCCGACGTTGGGAAAACTACTTCTCTTACAAAAAATGGGTTCCAAATTTCGGCGACCGAAAGTGTTACGCTGTTACGTCATCGTTTCGGTCTTCTCAATGAAACAGCTGCTAATGCCGAATACATTCTATGTTGCGACGAGGGGGCTTACAATGGGTACTTCATCCGAGTTGCAAACATTCCCGCCCGCCCTGAAATTGCTGCATTTCTGAAAAGAAAGAAAATCTCTCGTGCGCATGTGGACGGTCTAACTGTCTTTACCTTTCGATATTGCCTTCAACCTTATTAACCGATGATGGATACACAATTTTTCAACAGCTCTATTCAAGCTTGCTGTCGCTGGCTTCAAAGTGACAGCTCTAATTATTTCGTCATCTCTAGGTGTAGCTGGTCACCAACGCTTCGTTCTCCCTTGTAGCTGCGTGAATACCTTTGCTAAAGTAATGATCGGTCTAATCAGATCTAGAGGGTTAAAGAGCGTCTACGATGATCGACAAGACTCTTCGCTTCGTCAGTTATTCCAGCGTGTCGATTTCGGGTATCTTGAACCGGAATTTCAATACATATGCCGTCGGATGCCACCCTAGTCCTAGGGTTCGCACCGCTTGATCGGGATCTAGTTGGACTCCTTCCTTTTCTTTCCTCACTACAACGAGATCTTCTTCTGGTGTACCCTGCAATACCAATGGACTATTGGAAGCCCATTTCCTTAACCGTAATTCGGTATTTTTGTTAATTTCGTCTAGCTGGGTTCGCCGCCTCCGGATTAGTCCATGTAGACGTCCTCCGCTGCAGTCTTCGGCGCCTTTGGGTAGTCGGCTTGCTCATCCAAGGCAAGCTGCTTCAGTATCCTGGTGCCTTTCTCCTTTACTACTGGATGATGGGGTATGTAACAACGAATCTTGTTGTGCCCTTTCCGAATACGCATCCACCTTGCACATATGACCGAGCTTTAGGTATTCCTCCATATACTAGTTGTATTGGTTACGCAGCGCTGAATCCTTCAGTAATCTACGTTCCGGGCCTTGAAACCGTCGGTAAGCGATATCCCTTGACTCACCAAGCCTTCCAAAAAACGGCTTCACCCCTTGGTAGTGCGACTACGTATCGACCGTCCGAACCTCTTCGAACCGATTGAATATACTGTTCCTCGCAGCGCACTTCATTCGGGGAATTATTATGTGAATCGATCTTTCGCAGGACCAAAATCGGGAAGTCGCTCCTTCAAACGAATCGCAATATTGCAGGTTATGCGATTGTTATCGTGTGGTCCGTTCACACATCCGGACACTACCCATCCAAACACTGACTCATTCAGAGAGGGTAGACCTTCTCCTAGCAGGACTTCATTTCCGGTATTGAAAAAAGTGAAAAAGTGCTGGATTCCTAGCACTAAGTCGACAGTCTTGGATGTGAAAAAGGCTGGGTCTGCCAATTCCACGCCGGCTGGGATTTCCCATCCAGTCATGTCCACATTGGCTATTGGAAAATTCGCTGTCACCCTTGGTAGTAACAGGAACTCCATCCTTCTCGAGAATTCTGACTTTCTTGATCTTATTGTAACTGCGACTTTTTGCTTCACCTTCGTGCTGGCTTGCCCGATTCCAAACACTGAAACCTCTGATCGTTGCCGTTGAACCCTCAACTGTTGCGAGAAGCGATCCGTCATGAAGTTACACTCTGATCCGGAACCCAAAAGTGCCCTGGCCGGAACTAGAGTTCCATCCTCACCTTCCACTAAAACGATAGCTGTTGCTAGAAGCACCGACGATGTACGGTTGCAGGATACGTTGGAAGATACCAGGGTAGGTGTTCCTTGGGGAATCTTCGACCTCCCTGGTGATTGGGTACCCACTGATGCAGTTCGTTCGATTGGGGATCCATTCCTGTTCTCATTAGAAGACGGTCGGAAACAAACCAAAGTGTGGTGTTTGCCCCTGCAGTTCCGACACACAAAACGAGAGGGACAATCTATCGCTCGATGTCCGCGCTTAAAACAGTTCCTGCAGAGAGCGTTGTTTCGTAACACCTTGTCGCGGTCAGTTGTGGACATCCGTTGGAAAGTCGGACATTGGTAAAGCAGGTGGATTTCCGAGCATGCTAAACAGCGTCCCACTGATGACTGAACTGTATTGTAGCTGAAGTGTGGGTTGGAAGGTTTCCTATTCAACACTGGAAGTTCTGGCTTCAAATCGGACGATTTCGTAGGTAGGGATCCCAGAACCTTGACTCTACGTTGGAGAAATTCGGTCAGATCCTTGACGCTGTCCTGCTCCTTCATCGATGAAAATTCCTCCCAGCTCCTCCTTGTGGCTGGATCTAGGCGAGCGCACAGGATGTCCATAAGCAGTAGATCCTTATAATCGGCGGGTTGAACTAACTGATCCAAGGTTTGAACCGTTCGTTCAAATCCTTCCAGCAGGGATTGCAAATCGGGAGCCGACTCCTTAGTCAGCTTTGGGAGCTTGAAGAGTGCTTGCACCTGCCTCCGCTTCAACTGCTTGCTGTCGTTGTATCGCTTGGTGAGTGTGTCCCATGCGATCTGATAGTTGGCTCTTGTTCTTGCCAGTGGGTCCACCAGAGCCTTCGCTTCACCTGCCAAGCACCCTTTCAGATAATGGAATTTTTCTACATCTGGTAAGTCCGCCTTCCAGTGTATGAGCGACGTATACAAGTCGCGGAAGCTCAACCACTCGTCAATGTTGCCATCGAAAGTTTGCAACTTGATTTGCGGCAATCGCACGTGCTCCATGGTCGGCTGTTGCGATGTATCCAGACTGCGAATGGATTGGTTCAAGGCTGGGGGCTCCTCCAGTTCCTTTTTTTGTCCAGCAGCAGTGACTTCATATCGTAATACTTGCTGCCGAACTCGGATCGCTGCGTGGTGTAGATCTCATCCTCCTCGGTGAAGTCCTCATGGGTCTCAATGTCCAGGATCACATCATTCACCTTCTCCCACAATTCATCTAATTTCTCTAGTCGCACCGTCACCTGACTCGCACTTGTCACTACTCTCAACTTATCGACAAACCCACAAATATCCTGAAACATGTTGAGGAGCGACCGCAGCGTTGTCTTCAGGGTCCTCATGGCTGGAGTTTTCTTGGCGGTGGACGTCGTGGCCGGCATCTTCACACTCGCACTTGGACAGAGAATTCAAATACAAAAAACGTAGGTGTAATATTCTGCTGATTCCTAGCCTCGGCTAGACATACACTGTAGAGCTGTTCTATATTTACCTGGAAAAACAGGATTTACACCCTCTCTACAGGTATGCACTTCAACAGATCCTAACCGGTTGATTACTTAATTGGTTGAAGGCTTGTATCGACAGATCCCTCATTCGTCCAGAAATATCACACGAAAGTAGAAGCAATTATGTAGTACTCTGTGGTGTCCAACTTCGGCAAGGCATATACTGTTATAACTAACCTGAGAAATCAGTATTTGCGCTTCAAACGATCCAAATAACAGTGTGCCGGAATATCACGGTTCACAAAACTGTTTTTCCGCAATAGTGAAAACATCAATCGAAAATCGCATCAGCGGGCCCCTCGATTATGCTTCCACGAAAATATGTTGGACACATCCACAGTCACGAGAGAAATATGTTTGTAGTAAGCTATCTACTCCCGCTTCGACAAGACATATACATTGGTGTAATACAAAAACACTGACCTGTACAAACAAGCAGTTCGTCGTCACCAATGGTCCGGTCGCGCGCTGTGTTGAACGCCGTCGATGGTGTTGTTTTTATTGCTCTCCGTCCAGTCCACACGTTTGCCGTCGGGATCAGTAGAAAACGACAGTCTCGGTTTAGTTCTCGTCGGTGGTGTTTTGGTTGGTTAGATCGGCGCGTTTACCAATGGGAAAAGTGCGGGCAATTTCTTTACTCAATCAGTGAAGTGATAAACACAGTGGAATGGTTGAAACTCCGGTCGCAAAACAAGAAAATTGAACGAAATCCGGTGGTGATTTTCGTTCAATTGTGGTCGATTCGATTCGTCGCGGTGGAATCAATGAAAGTGCTCGTTGTTTGTTTTGGTTGCGGTTTGTTGTTGTACCGTCGGGGAACAGTTCGTTGGCAGTGCAGTGCAATTTGTTGTGGTGAAAAGAAAAAAAACGGTTGTAGAAACCAACAGTGGTCCAGCAACGGCAGGACATATACTGTAAGTGTTTTAATTACCTGGATAAACCTGGATTTGATGATTCCGGGGTGATAGTACCACAAAAGAATGGCATTGGATGATCGGCAGTTCTAATTGGAATTGGTTGGTCGATCAGCTGCGTAATGATTGAGCGAAAAGGATGGATGTTCGCTCGGGCAGTTCGATACGCTGAGAAACGGTGAGTGCGCTTTTTGTTGCTAATTTATTGCGATGGCGTTTTGGCTTGCTCCTTACTAATTGCGCCAACGATCCTCCTTGGAAATGTGCAATGGCGATTTGAAGATCACTATCCTTCCGATGAATCCGGCTCGAAGGACCAATGTTTGGGAGCTGGTCCTTTTCCTTCCGAGTGAGTGGACTGTATTAGGAGCCTTGTGGGTTAACCGGTGGGAATTCCTGGGCGGACAAGTTCTTCGTTGGATTGGATACTGTCTTCCAATAGTCTTGGGAGAGTTTCTCTCCGGTTATTCACTTGGGACACTTCAAATTACGCACATTTACACTATTTATTCCACAAAATTTTGGTACATAATTATCTACACATTTATTGGGCAAAACACATTTATTCTAGTACACAAATAACATTTATCTATTTCGCGTCAAGAGTTTAAAATGATAATTATTAGCTACAACCGAGCTGGGTGCCGACGTTGGGAAAACTACTTCTCTTACAAAAAATGGGTTCCAAATTTCGGCGACCGAAAGTGTTACGCTGTTACGTCATCGTTTCGGTCTTCTCAATGAAACAGCTGCTAATGCCGAATACATTCTATGTTGCGACGAGGGGGCTTACAATGGGTACTTCATCCGAGTTGCAAACAATGAATTTAGTGGCTTAAGTGTCCGGTACTGGGGGATCTCCCCCTAAACTTGAGGATTCATATTGCGAACTTAGAAATATGAATAGCATATTTTGCTGAAAAGTGTTAAATAGGTAGAGGGAATTACGTATTCTTGGCAGACCAAGCCGATGCCGCGCTTCTTTTGGAATTTTCTCGGACATCAGCAGACAAATTGCATGTTTGGTTGTTGACATTTATACGCTGCTCGTTCCTTCAAATCAATATTGATTCAGGCCGACATAATTGTTATAAGCTATTTGAATAAGTTTATACAACGCTTTGAACATCCCATGTCTGTATGACTATTGTCGACAGCCCCATTCTCTTCGACAGTTTTCCCATAAGAACTGTAGGCAAACCTCTTCGTCAGCTTCAAATTAGTCGCATTTGGAGGCGTGTTCATTTGAGTTGACGACATGTCTGGTGATATTGTTCATTCACTCTCGGAAATCACGTCAGCGGGAAGCTGACAGAACAAAGAATCATCTGAAAGATTTCATTGATGTGTTTTGATGAAAAAATACTGCGTATTTAGCATTTAAAATTAGCATTACACATTAGATAATCAAATGGTCAAATGGTGCCAAATTCGTAAATTTCGCGTTTAATTTTTTTTTTTTGAATAACGTTTATCAATGAAAACTCCCAAAAACAACCAATTGGATAATTATCTTTGGAATCAGTTCAAAATGTAGGTAAAAACATACTGTATTACATATTTTAATGCAATTCAAAGTTAATAATTTAATTTAATTGATTTTTTTTATTCCTGTATGAATTTTTGTTATATGTTACGCATTTGTTAAGAACATATACAACTTAGATATACACAAGTTTTATCGAAATCTATCCATAATTCTTAGCGCTACAAATCCTCAAAGATATAGAATGTAGAAATAATGTCAAAAAAGCCCAGTTAGAGGTATTTAGTTTTTTTGCCAAAATTTATTTGGACTATCATTTGAAAACGGACAAACGTGTTTTCTCGATTATTGTTTAATAATTTAATCAACAAATGGTGACACCCACAGAAAAGTGTTGCATGGATGACTTGTAGATAGTTGTCTAAATTTTTGAACTCAAATACTAAGGAAAATCTTATTTTTGACCTGCACTGAAAAAAGAAAATTGATTTTCAAAGTTTGCTATCAACCATCCATGCATCGCGAGAAAGGCAATTCAAAAACAAAAAATTTAACAAAAACTTTTTCTTGTCTCAAATAAAAATTTTTCAGCGTGTCATTATCAAACGAAACTAAACTAGTGAACGTTACAATAATCTCAAAATTCTATGAAGCTCAATAAGCGAATCATGTCTAATCATTTTATTTTTAATTATCGAGAATCTATCTGTCTATATAAATAAAAAAGGAATGATGTTTGTATGTCACGAAATGGCTTACGAAGAGGTCAACGGATTTAAATAGTTATTTTTTCGCTTTGTTCGTCAAGAGTTCCGACGTGATTATGTGTATAAAAATACCAGGACATTCACCAGGAAAGCTGGAAAAACAAGAAAGAATGGAACTTTCATTATGCGTGGGACTATTCATAGTGATTTTGAACAGCCTACTTGATGACAAGACGAAGTTTACCGGGACAACTAGTTCCATATAAAAAGGGATCATGACGCGTTATGAGATTATAACTAGAATACCTCCCTAAAGAGTTCTGTTTGATCCTTCGACGTTAACGCTTGCTCCTGCAGGGGTGAGGGCAGGATCAAACATGTCGCACGTTGGTCGAGTAGTGAAATGAAAACGCGCCGCGGATCATTAGTAGTGTTTGATCTATTAATCGCGTCACTTTCTCTTGTGTGGGCGAAATGAACACTTGTTCGGCGTATAACGTGATTATCGAATTATATCGTGAATTCGATTAGGCGTAATTATATCATGGATCGCATCACCAACCACTGGTGACTTCCAGATCTTTACCTTATCCCACTAACCCAATATCCTTTCCATGACAAAAAACGAATCGCTTTTCAAACGAACTTAATCCTACTAAGGCTGGATATATAAAGTATTTATTGTGGCAAAAAAAGATTGCAACGATTTCTGTCTAAAACTATTCATATTTTTTCAACATTTGTTACAACGTTTCAGCATTGAATATTCTACGTAATACATTTGTACTTTACCAGTGAGGGAGCTTCAGAGAAAACTTTGATAATCTATGCGGTTGATTCTCTAGATGCTACACTAAACTTATGATAAACTCGAGTTTCCATAAGGTGCATTAGATACAAATATTATGTATTAGCGTTAATAAAAAAATGGGTAGGTTTCGGTTTCGCAATGTTTCCTATACGATTGAGCCTCATATTCATGTATTTGGTGAGCAATTTTGTGGGAGATTGAAAACAGCAAAGGAAAAAATATGCACTGAGAGAACATTTCATTTTTAAACTACGATAGAAAAAATGTGAAGTAGGTTTTGCAATACCATATCCTCCGAGTATATAATTAATACTTTTCCTCCGATAAAAAGAAAACAAAAATTCTTCAGCGTAGAATGGTTGAATAGTGCCAAAAACTGCCGTAAAAGCAATATAAATTAGAGCATCTCGCACATTTGTAATGCCCTGGTAATATAATGGACGAAAATATTAAAAATGTATCTTGTATAGAATTGAAAAATATTTTGACGAAATTCGATTGTAGAACGATGACAACTAAAAAAAGTGCTGAAAAAATCGGGTCAACACTGTATTTGCTTGTCACGGACCAAACAACGAATAACATCACAGAATTGCTTGTATTTAGTTTGTTACATAAAAGCAGTCGAGGTTTTCAAATGTATCAAATATTTATATTTTCATTTCTATAAGTATCCATAAGAAATTTATGGAATGATTGCGGTACAATCCTTGCCAGCTGTGTTTTGGCAAGTTTCCTGGGAAGATCTAACTAAAGTTCCCTTTCTACACTGTCATATTTCGGCTGGATCTACACTCGTGGATTGTATCTGAAGAATTTTAAGTGAGATTTTTGATATTTGTGATAGTGATCATAAGTATATAAGTATATTGAATGCTAAACTTTGACGGATATCTGACTAGGGTTCTCGGAGAAATTTTTAACGAAATAATCCTACGGCCGACAATTTGCTCCTGAGAAGTCAATCAGAAAGTGTCTTAACATATCAAACTGGTGCTGGTAGATACATAACAATGTTTTTGAAGACATGTGTTTCTTGGAATTTTGAATAAATTTTTCAAATTTTGTGAAACTTTTCTTGTCTTGTGAAACACGAGACAATCGATGCAATCACGTGAATATCTTGTTGCATATTCCCCGCACTTTTATTTTACTTCATCGGGAGATTTATGAAAGCTAGTGATCTCACGTTCGCAACATTCTGTGCCGTGTATAAAAACATCTCACTGCTGAGTTTCGGATAATTTTACCGAGAAAATCCCCAGTGTCAAAAAAGATTATATAGGTGTCACTTGTTCTTTATTCTACTTGCCTTGCATAATTTTGGAAGTTCTTTACCGTACAATTGAAATAATGTTTGGTGGACCATTGGTTAATATCATAATTCTCTGATATTGTCCAAAGAATCATAACAGAATAATCTTCATGTTATCTGTGATGAATTATGAACCTTTTTTTAACTGCCCTTCTACGCCTACTTGTCCCATGCTCTATGTAATGGATCGCGGGACAAATATGCGTAGAATGGCAGGAAAGTGCCGAGTAATTCTGTAATTCCAAAAGCATCTATTTTTGGGCGTCCGCGGGTTGTTTGTAGAACTTCAAAGAGGTTCGCAGCTACAAAAAGGTTGGGAGCCATTGGTCTAACCTTATCTGAACCTCAAATGATGCCGAATAAAAATTAAGAAATTGTAAGAGAATTTATTTAAAATAACTTGTTTTATATGATCTTAGCTCTGTAGTGCAGCAAATATTGTAAAACTTACTATATCAACAGAGATATTACAGTTTTAAGTAATTTGAAGTATTTTCTTGCACGACAAATATAAAGTCGGAGAACATATAGGCTAGGGACATTTGAACCGACAACTGATATATAAATCAGTAGTGGGTTCAAATGTCCCTTGCCTATATGTTCTCCAGAATAAGAGAGTTTATGATTGTACGTTAATATTGAAGTACAAAAAGTTTGAGACGTGTTGGTAGAATATTCTTTCTAGTCTTTCAAAAGAGTTTCGTTTCGTAAATATTGGGTTACTTAATAAAGATTATTTTTTAAATATTCTTTGCTGAATATCCTGCTGTGACATTGTTTATAGTAAGGTCGAAGTGTTGCACAAAATCGCTTGTAATAAAACAATTTTAGATTTAGAGAAGTTATGGTGGGTTTGAGCCTCCCGGGGATCATGTCTATCCAGTCTCCTGCAGTATTACATAATATATTCCCAATGTTCTCGATTTTACCTACAAAATGGTCAATTTAAGAGGGATGAATCTGAAATATTTATGAACCTTTCTGAATTAAATATTCACTGCTCGTCAGACATAATTTGAATTTAAACATATATTTAATTATGTTTCCATGACTTTAAGCAATAACGGTTTGACTATAAAGCGATTTTTTTTGACAAATTTGAATAATTGACATAACTAAAAAAAGGAATTGCTAAATGATATATTTAACAAAACTATAGATTAAGACAAGATGAACAAGTTTACTCAAGGAAAATTTTTTGGCCGGATATTCATATTTTCTAATTTATCGTCCATAATAATTCGTCAAAAATTTTACTTTAGTAAAATCGTCATTTCTTTTGAAATTGTTATTGAAAAATAATTCAAACATATATATGTTGGAAATCAAGTTATGCCTGATGTGTTGCAAAAGTTTAACTCAAATTGTTTAATAAATTACTCAGATCAAGACTACCAAACATGGACAAAATTTAAAAGTTTCAAATATTTTATCCAATTCTAATTATCCTTAAACACGCAATAACTTGAGAACAGTTAGAGATATTTTTTGCTATAACCAAACCGAAAAAATTTTTTTCTTAAGAATAATACTTTTTAAACCCATTTTTCGTTTTACGGAAAACCAGCCAAGTGGAAGTTTGAAGAATAATATATAAAAAATCGAAGATTAGTGTTTGGAGAAAATCGACTTTATATATAATCCATTTACTATGACAATTCCCCTCAGTGTATTTATTTTTTCGAGCTTTTTTTTCTTATAAGACACCTTCTAAAGCAAAATCACTATTTTTGAGTTATAAATTTCCAAATTATAATAATACTTTTCTTTGCTGGGCTCTTTTCAAAACGTATTCTAGTAAATTTAGCCAAATTTTGATGGAAAATATCATATTGAATTGCTACTAATAAATCCATAAAGTTTTATTATCATTGAAAATAGTCAGTCCGAAAATGCCATTCTTATTTGCGTTCCGAGCTGGAAATGCTCTTTTTGGGAAAGCATGCAAGCAAGCTCGCAGATGAGAATGATGATGACGATGATGGAGTATTCTCGATGGCAACGCCCGGATACAGACTATGAGCCCATCTTCTGCCCAATGACGAGCTTCAGATGCCAGTCCGTAGAAGATGGATTAGGATCAACGGGCGAACGGGGCAAGAATTATGACACATTTTGCTTTTACGCCGCGAGAGAGAAGAAAAAACATACGATGGCACCATGTCGCGAAAGTACACTTGATAAATTACACGGAAATGCGATCAGAGGGTTCGCGATGGCGGAGTTGAGATGAAAGTGGTTCAAACCATGGTAACGGATTTTTGTTTCATGAGTTAAGGCTAAGTAGCCCGTCATTTGTTTTGGCAGCCATGTTGACACTGCAGTTCACAATTTCAAATTAATATAACTCAGTCCGCAGAATAAATATTCACTCTTAAAAATAATGAGATTTACGGGTGACGTAAGCCTCATTGCAATTAATTATCATGTGACCTAAACTCAAATATAACTAAATTCCACGTTTGAATTGATGTATTGGAAAATTTTAATGTCTTATAACCTACTTTTACATTATCATAAAAAATAAATGTCAGGGTAATAAATTCAAATATTTGAAGCCATGAAAGTTTGTCGTAACACTTAAATTTGAGTACCTAAGAACGTGAATTTACATGACTACCAACTTTGTTGATGGCGTCATACGAACCATCCAGTTTGTTTTCGAACATGGCCGCGGTTAAACGTTCTCGGGTGTATTAAGCAAAAATTATATATAAAAAATCATCGTTATTCGTAAGAACTTGTGAAACCTCTGCAAAAAATCATTTGTAGTGAGAGTTGTGCTGATTGTGATACCGGTGAGCAAATGGTGTTCGTTAACTATTGGTGATTTATTGGGGTGAAAGATGCTTTTGTTTTCCTCTTAATTTCGCTTTGTGTGACACTACAAGATGCTTCCCATTATGCCTTGTGATGATGGTTTTTAAAATGTGTTGTAGTGCAGCATCATAGTGAAGGTCTTGCATCCAACCAAACCAAATTGACCAGCAGAATAAAAGTGCAGTGTTCTCCCGGAAGACGGCTTATACAAGAACATATTTTGCGCATGATAACCGCAGTTCCATCTAAAATAAATGAATGGGAGTGTTTCTAAACTGTTCAGTGGTCGAAAATATAAGTGCAGTTCTGCTACCACAGTTCGATGGCTTATATCGGATATTTCTGGGAGGCAGAAATCTCGTAGCTGGTAATTAATTGGTGAGTTTTTCTTTACTCTATTGGTACATTATAGTACATTATATATAAATGTGACAGGCATGCATTCATGAAAAAAAAAACCTCTAGAGAGATTACACGCCATGATGTAAGAGTAAGTCTTAAATCTTACTTTTATGTCACGGCGTGTATATTTTTTTTTTTGGTTTTTCTGTGTCATGTAATTTTAAGAACAGACGTAAAATAGTGTGAATTGGTTCGCTTCTTTTATGTGCATCTTAATGAATTTAATTCTACATGATATTTTCGAAGAGTGTTGGTTTGAAAAAGTATGATTCTGATTGTGAATCCTTTGAGGATTCCGATTGGTAATTCTTTGAGGGAGTCCTTAAAGGATTCAGATTGTAAATCTTTCGAGGATTCTGATCCTTTCAAGATTCCAAATCCCAGGATTCTAAGATCGGGAATCCTTAGAGGATTACGATTTTGACTGCTTTGAGGATTCCTGTTTGGAGTCCTATGAAATTAAAAATCTTTTCTTCATAGATCCCTCTAAGGATTCTTCAAAATGTTCTGAGGGTTTTGTAAGTCTGCACTGATCCAAAAAATCCATGATTCTATTTGACAGTTGAAATCACTTCCTTAATCAATTAGGCATCATCCACCATTTCAATCCGATTTTAATCAAACTACAATTCAATCACCGTTTGCGTGCTCGGTGGTATTTAAAATTTAAACAAGCAACAGAAAATTCTCACGCCACTGCAACGCCTGGCTGTCGAACTAACAAACAACCTTTCCAAAGCTATCCAAATCCTCCCTGCGCTCCCTTTTCGCCATCTCTCTGGTGGGTATTTTTTCGGTACCAATTTAGGCAATGAATTTTTGATGCGCTCCGGTCCGTGTGCCGACTCTCCGAGCACCGATGAGCAAATGAGCAACAGCTGAGCAACACCCTACAGAAGCGTCCGTCTGCCTAAAGTCTCGTTGAACATGCAAGGATCACTCCACCCACCAGCACCAAAAAAGAGCCATCAATTCACCTAGCAGGGAGGTGGCTCAGAAATTTGTTGCCTCAATGCTATAACTAGATCACAAACAAATGGATTTATTTGAGTTCAATGTTTTCAAAAATATCTCAATATGTTCTGTAGCATATACAAAGCTCGTGAGCTTGAGATTCGAAGCAATCATTTAAATCGACCACCGCTTACAGAAATGGTTGAATTTTCAATATTACTAATCCAAAAATTTTGAATTTCGAGTTTTTCCTTGGGAATGAACTTGTATCCTTTCAGCATAGCAACAGTATTTGAATAAAGCAAAATCGTTTGGTGTTTTGCGTACTCAGCTGAAAGGTGCAGCCACAATGCGAGAGAGGTAGTAGGGAAAGGGAGCCGGGTAAATGTATCAGTTGCCACTAATTTTACCACCCATCAATTATGCAGCGGTCTGCTATGCGATAGCTACCCGTCAGAAAGGATACACGGTTGTTATATCCTTCCCAAGCCCGGTTTTCCCAGCTTGGATCGGATTAAAATCGAGTCTACCATTGGCATTGCCGGTCCATTGAATGGATTTATTGTTGCGCGATGACTGGACCCCAACAATAACAGTAATTACCACCCTCGGTAAAATGTTGCACAGTCGTCAATTTCACTTCAATCACGTTTCAACGGGACTAATTTCGATTTTGTACGACCGCAGCTAAATCAAAATCGGTACGTGAACTGATTTTCTCTAATTACCGAAACCCTGCGCTCCCGCTTCCGTCAATCCAGAACCCCCGAAATCGGATTTTAATTTTGATTAACTTTAAATGTGTAATGCAGCAGTGCCCTTGCCTGGTAGGTATTTATTGCCAGCAAATGCGAACGAAAATTGAATTTCTATTTATTTGGCTATCAATCCGATGATTGATTTCCTAGTCACGGATTGAAATCAAACTGCGCTCGATCTAATGATGCCACATTTGGCACCTCACGCGTGTTTGCCAGAGATTTTGATTGCCACGTGGCAGGGTTTCTCATTTTGTGGTGAGAATTCAAACAGAACAGATACAGAATTTATACAGAATTTATACAGAACAGAAGCAGAACAGAGTCAAAACAGAGACAGGACATACAAAGCAGAGAAATATAAGAGTAAGGACAAAGTCAGAACAGAGACAGATCAAAGACAATCAGAGGCAGTACAGAGACAGAAGAGAGACATAGATCATAGAAATACCAGGAACAGATTACTGATAACGAACAGAAACAGAACAAGGACAGAACAGAATCAGAGCTGATATTGAACAATGAGAGATCAGAAAAAAAACAGAACAGAACAGAGAATAACAGATATAATAATATAACAGAGAAAAAACAGAGTCAGAACAGAGACAGAGTAAGTAGACAACAAAAACAGTGCAGATACATAACAAAAACAGAACAATGAAAAGACAGATCAGAGACAGAAAAGAAACAGATTAGAGAGAGAACAGGAACATAACAGATACAAAAAAAGACAGAACATAAATAGAGCAGACACATTATAGTTACATAACGATGACAGATCAGGGAAAGAACAGAAGCAGAACAGAGACAAATCAGAGATAGAAAAGAGACAGAACGGAGACAAAACAGAGAAAGAGCAGAGTTGGTACAAAGACACAACGAAGACAGAATGCAGAGCAAAAGAAATGAAAAGTCTGAAGATTCGATTGCTAGATTTCTCATTCAAAGGCAATCTCGACCTTGCCAAATATGAAACCGGATATAAGGATTTCAAGCAATCCAAAAATTCCATTTAATTTGTGAAGTATCGACTGTATGGTTCAATCTTAATTTTCAAACAACGCACTCTTTATTAAGATAAAACGAGGTGCACATTTGTTCGACGTTTCGATACGGTTATTGTGTCTTCCTCAGGGTGTATATATAGTTTTCGTTTATTGTCCTATGTTTTGTCGAACCATAACTGTCTGGTATAAGTTTTTTGGATACATAGAAAATTTGCGCCATTGTCAGTACAAGTTGTGCACAAAAAAGACAATGATTTTCGTAGCTGTGTACCAAAACAACCTTCTCAGTTATAGGTCGACAAAACATAGAACAAAAAAACCAAAACTATATTTACCCCTTGAGGAAGATACAATACCCGTGTCGAAACGTCGGGCAAATAAGCACCTCGTTTTATCCTTATAAAGACTGCGTTGCCGGAAAATTAAGAAAGGTCCAATTCCGTAAGATAGATTCCACAAGCAAGTACTCCATATTCAATGAATTAATCTGACCGAAAATCTTCCAGAAAATGTCTAGAGATTCCGTAGAGATTAAAAAAATGGTTTTAAGTTTCTCCTTTCGGATAATTTTTAATCTTCAAGGAGCGCTTTCAGCAGCTTCTCAATGTGTTCTTTAAAATTGACTGTTTTGAAAACACAATACGTGAGTTCATGAATTTTATACTTTTAACATTTATTGCAGAAATTTCTACGTAAACTCCTCCAAAGATTTCTATTTTTATCTTGGATTCCACTTTGTATTTTTCTAAAAGTTCCACTAGTGATATACAGGTCGGACTCGATTATCCGGGATTAGATTATCCGGAATTTCAGACTCGATTATCCAGAATTTGTTTTTTGATGTTCTTGTTTTTCAATTTTCATGCATAAATCTAAGATAATTTGGTATTGTAATATACAATATGAATGGTTTTGCAGTTTTGGACGTATTTAAGAAAAGAGGGGTTTGAAAAAAGTGTTTTTTTGTGTATGCTGATCAAAAAAAAAAATTTGGGGTGGGTAATGTCTATTACATTACCGCGGGGTTGACGTAGAACTACGATAATTAATAATTTGATTTGTCATGTGTATGAATTTGTAAGTGTACTAGTTTTGTGTTGTTATTGATCGGATGAAGTTTTCAGAAGTATACTCTTTTTGGACTCATTTTGGTAGTCCTGAAAAGAACCATTTGTCGTTCTGTGGTTCCGAGAACCATTGTTTGGTGTTCCAGGAATAATGCCAGATGATTGAATTTGTTTTTTTGGTCGTTGCTTCCGCACAGTTTGAAAGTAAAATAAAAATTCTCTATACAGGAGTGCAATTGGAATTTCAAAACCAAGAGCCTTACGTTGGCATGACATATTTTTAACTCTTATAACTGTTTGCTGGTTTAACGAAATTCCTTGAATGGCACCTCAATTGAAAAACAAGACATCAAAGGGTCATGTCGTTTACTTACTGAATCCCACATACCTGTCCAAATAATTTAATTTCTGTTTTAAAAGAGAATGCTGAGAAAATTTGACGTCATTTGCTTTCCATTCTCCGCTTGGCTCGTATCTCAGCAGGCAATAGATCGTCTGGCTCTGACCGGGCGTGCTTCTCAGGCACAGACATCGATAGCGAAGGACCTCCCCGTTTGTCTTGCTTCGCTCAAATCAAACTGTCGAGCGAGCGAGAGAAGATGCCGTCCGAAGCCAAAGTCATCACCGCTGCCGCCGCCAAAAAAAAGAAGAAGAAGAAGGAGAAGCAGTCCACAGGAAAATTTGCGGTCGAACTGTGAACACGGTCGGGCAAGTCATTCTCGCTTTGTGCTTCACCGCTTGTTTGCGTTCACCCAGCCATCGTCATCGCCGCCATCATCAGATTTCGACTTAAGCCCGGTGATCCACTACCTGTTACTGTTGTGCGCCATCCACGCCACGAAACTTTCGGTTCGTCCTATAAGCAAATAACTTGCTCAAATTTATACATTTGAGTTGAGGATTTCCCGTTTGACCATGGCAATCGACTGATAACATCCCGCAGTGTTATTTATCTGTAAGAGCATCAAAGCTAACAAAGCCATCGGCCCTTTTCATGGCCATCAAATTAGTGGAAAAGAGTTAAAAGAGAAATATTTCCGACTTTATATATGACTTCTAATATTCCTAAATCAATTTCACAGCTTCATACAAAATTTCATTTGTCATGAATAATTTATGACTATACATTTTGAGACTGTAATCGCGGACGCTGCTGCAGTGCCGTCGAGGTGAGTGCTCAACATTCCACAACAATTGTAAAATAAAGTGGCTTTTCCAACAGCGTCTTTGATGTTCCATATTTTATGGGAACACTTTAATTAGCAAAATTATCACATGTAACAAAATTGCGACATATTTAGAATGCTTTTGAAAAGACATTCTCATTGAACAATTGTAATAATTTTGGCACCCATGGATCAGAAATTTACCTTCATAATAACGAAAACTATTGATTATCAATTGCTCGTATTGAATATTTAGGGAATGCCAATCATTCCAACAATTCATGTTCGACCAATTTCTCACGCATTAGCATTCTCCGCATTTTTTCAAGTAATTCCAAGCCCAACACATTATTGGCACATACCCATTTCCCAGATTGGTCGATCAGAAAGCGAAGAGCACAAAAGGGAGGAGCATCATCTGCTATTCTGAGGTTATAAAACATGCTATCTTCGCCGGATTCAGTTTCATTCCAATTCCGTTCTCGAGCTGGTAAGAGCTCCTTCGAACTTGCTCAGCGAGAAGTACCTCGCTACTAGAAATCTGCTGAGCTGTTAATCTCCAAGCTGCCAATCCAGCATCTGGTTTGTGAAATTCTCAACCAAGATTTCTAGGTTGACCGATCCGCGCTTCTAGATTTCGACTCGTGGTAAACTCGTGGTCACAGCATCCAAGCTCAATCGGCCCTCTTCAGGGCCAACATACGTTCATAAAAGGGTTTATTGGATGATATTTACTGATTTATCTATAAGGATCTAAATATCGCGGTATACTACAATTTCGTTCACATAATTACATGAGTTTGAGAATTTACCGCTGCAGCGCCGTCGGACCGTAATAACATCATACTACTCAGCATTGTATGGTATTTCTAACAGCATCGTTGATTTATCATATAATGTGGGAACACTTCCTAAATTCTCGAGTATGAAAATTGGAAAATGTATTAAAATTGCGACAGATTTTAAATACTGTTCAATAAACTGTTTCCTGACCAATTGTAATGAGCAACTATTGATCTTTTCTACATGTTAGTCTATTGCAAATGTCATAGTATATAAATCAGAACACATTAAACATTGATCAGAAATATTCAAAATATGCACGAAACCAAAACATGCGTGATTTTAATTTATTGAAAGCTATTAAAATAATGTTGATATTTTTACTGTCCATACGAACGCGCATGTGAATTTTCCAAGATATGTAAATCCCTAACCAAGACATCAACTTCATGTATCTTATCCTAGATTGGTCAATCAGAAGAAGGCGAAGAATACGAAAGGGAGGAGCATCATCTGCAATTCAAATTATGTAAAACATACTATCTTCGACAGATTCGGTTCATTTAAGGGACGAATGACCTTCGGATTAAAATCCCTCTGTAACAACAACAGGATTCGGTTCATTTCATTTACACTTTCGAGCTAGTAAGAACTTCTCGTGATAAACACATATATAGCTAGTAATATTTCTTAATGTGCTTACCGTATACTTGCTATAATCTCTTAATTCATCTCGTAGCATCATACAATATCTGATTTATCACGAATAATCGACAATACGACAATTTGAGGATGGTCCGAGGACGCTGCTGCAGTGCCGTCGGAATGCAATAACAGCATAATGTTCATCTTGTACATCCCTTGCCAAGACATCAATTTCATACAGCCTATTTCTCAGATTAACGCAATGAACATGTAGAAAAATCAATTCAGATCAATAGTTACTCATTACAATTGGTTAAGAAACAGTTTATTGAACAGTATTTAAAATCGGTCGCAATTTTAATACATTTTCCAATTTCCGTACTCGAGAATTTTGGAAGCTGGGGCCGTGATGCTCGGGATGGATTGTCCTCCATGACTGGTCCTGGCTGGAAATATTCGTGGGTAGAAACTCGACCCTTTGCTGCAGGAATTTCATTAACAACTCTTTGGTAAAGCAGACATTTTCCGAGGAAAATTCTGCTAAAAGTGAACTTTTTCAAAGCAACTCTTTTTGATTGGAATATTTATCAACAACTCTTTGTCAAGAAAAATCATCCTCTTTGCTCCATCACCAAACCAAACCATTTCATTGAATTCATCAAGTACAAGAATATGAATGGTAAGGAGAGGCAGATGGTGTATATTTCGCTGGCGTTAGTTTCCAACAGGTCGCCGGTTGGCGCTGACTGCTAATCCGTCCACTGAATGATTTTCAGTTGTTGCTTTCGCTTCGTTGCTCTCTGGTTCCGTTCGCTACTCGCACACTTCTGTGGCTTTCACGCGCTCTTCTTTGCTGCTCCGCTGCTTGATCCGTTCGTTATGCCGTTAGATTTGTGAATGAGCTGGGAGCAGAACAACCAGTGGTTTTATTTGCTCGAGCTCCGTTCACCGATGGCGAGTGGTGGGGTTCTCGCTTGGTTGTTTCGTCACTCCGTTCGCTACTCGCACGCGATTGGTTATTGCTTTCGCGCTATTTTCGTTGATGGTGTGATTCGTCGCTGAGAAATAAAAACTGCAACTCTTTTGATTTTTCATGCAAAATGAGCACCTTTGATAAACTATATCTCAGTTATTTATGGACCGATTTGAATGAAATTTTCACAGAATATCAGACATAACTTAAATTTTAACATATATTTTTGAGTGATTTTTCCAATCACACGTTAAAAAGCAGTAACGGTTTGACTAAAGTGAATTTTTTGACGATTTTTTATAATTGACATAACTAAACATATTGAAGAATAGCTTCATGGTATCTTCAGCAAAGTTGTAGATTTTGACGAGATGAATAAGTTTGCTAAAGACAGTTTTTGTGTAAGGCTATCAGATTTTAAGATAAAAAGTTTTGAATTTTTCGTCGAAAATTACAGTTTAGTCAAACCGTTATTACTTATAAACTTGTGATTGGAAAAAATATTCAAAAATATTTGTTAAAACTCAAGTTACATCTGATGTTCTGTGAAAGTTACATTCGAAAATATTTCCATAAATAACTGAGATCTAACTTACCAAAGTTGGTCATTTTGTATGGAAAATCGAAAAAGTTGCAAATGCATGTGAATAAGTTGGGGCCTTCCTTAGCCGAGTGGTTAGAGTCCGCGGCTACAAAGCAAAGTCATGCTGCAGGTGTCTGGGTTCGATTCCCGGTCGGTCCAGGATCTTTTCGTAATGGAAATTTTCTTGACTTCCCTGGGCATAGAGTATAATCGTACCTGCCACACGATATACGAATGCAAAAATGGAAACTTTGGCAAAGAAAGCTCTCAGTTAATAACTGTGGAAGTGGCATAAGAACACTAAGCTGAGAAGCAGGCTCTGTCCCAGTGAGGACGTTAATGCCAAGAAGAAGAAGAAGAAGATGTGAATAAGTTCTCAGTTTATTCGACAAACCAGCTAAATATTTCATGGGTGCACAACAGCAACAGGGTAGCGGATCACAGGGATTTAGTTGAAATCTGGAAACGTAGCTCAATCTTGAAATCTTGAGCGATTTCACAAACCGGATTCTGGATTAACAGCGCAGCAGGCTTCTAGCAACGAGGTACTTCTCGCTAAGCAAGTTCGGAGGAGCTCTTTCCAGCTCGAAAGCGGAAATGGAATGAAACTGAATCCAACGAAGGCAGCATGTTTTATAACCTTGGAATAGCAGATGATGCTCCTCCCTTTTGTGCTCTTCGCTTTCTGATCGACCAATCTGGGAAATGGGTATGTGCTAATAATGTGTTGGGCTTGGAATTACTTGAAAATTGTGGAGAATACTAATACGTGAGAAATTGGTCGAACATGAATTGTTGGAATGATTGGCATTCCCTAAATATTCAATACGAGCAATTGATAATCAATAGTTTTCTTTATTATAACGGTAAATTTCTGATCCATGGGTGCCAAAATTATTACAATTGTTCAATGAGAATGTCTTATCAAAAGCATTCTTAATATGTCGCAATTTTGTTACATGGGATAATTTTCCTAATCAAAGTGTTCCCATAAAATATGGAACAAAAAAGGCGCTGTTGGAAAAGCCACTCTATTTTACAATCGTTGTGAAATGTTGAGCACTCACCCCGACGGCACTGCAGCAGTGTCCGCGATTACAATCTCAAATGGTTGAGTCATAAATTATTCATGACAAATGAAATTTTGTATGAAGCCGTGAAATTGTTTTAGGAATATTAGAAGTTATAAATAAAGTCGGAAATATTTCTCTTTCAACTCTTTTCCACAAATTTGATGGCTCTGAAAAGAACCGATGGCTTTGTTAGTTTCGATGTTGTTACGGATAAATAACACTGCTCAGACCAGCAAAACTCAGGGGGCTTCTGGTATTTGCTCCTAACGGGATTGCTTCTTGACCACCAATGTCGAAATTTTGAAGCGCGGGTCAACAGCTCCTCGGCCGATGAAATTTGCGATGGCGATGGCGATGGCTGGGTGAACGCAAACAAGCGGTGAACCACAAAGCGAGAATGACTCGCCCGACCGTGTTCACAGTTCGACCGCAAATTCACCTGTGGACTGCTTCCTCTTCTTCTTCTAGGCGGCGGCAGCGGTGATGGCTTTGGCTTCGGACGGCATCTTCTCTCGCTCGCTCGACAGTTTGATTTGAGCGAAGCAAGACAAACGGGGGCGTCCTTCGCTATCGATGTCTGTGCCTGAGAAGGACTCCCGGTCAGAGCAAGCCGATCTGTCGCCTGCTGAGATGCGAGCCAATCGGAGAGTGAAAAGCAAATGACGTCAAATTTTCTCTAGCCACCCCTATTTATAGATTTGCTTGAAATCAACGTTCTGTTTTAAAACAGTTATTAAACTATTTGGACAGGTATGTGGGATTCAGTAAGTAAACGACATGAAGCTTTGATGTCTTATCTTTCGATTGAGGTGCTAATCAAGAAATTTCGTTAAGCCAGCGAAAAGTTATAAACGTTTAAAATATTTCATGCCAGCGTAACGCTCTTGGTTTTGAAATTCCAATTTCACTCCTGTATAGAGAAGAAAGACGTACTTCTACGTCAAAACATTTTTTTCTTGTAAAGACCCCTATTGTTCCTAGAAATAACTTCTGGTAACGCCACCGTATCTTATAAATAAAACAACGAAAAAAGATAAAATTTAAGTTTTTTTTATCGAAGATTTCATTTTTTTCTTAGTGATTCGATTATCCGGAGGATACGATTATCCAGAAAGAATAACAATCGATACTTCGGATAATCGAGTCCGACCTGTATTCAATTTCTTAACAGAGCCCTCCAATTACTTCCTCTTAAATTTATTCTGGAATTGTACTCGAAATTCCCTAAAAGCTTCTTTTTGGATGCTTAAAAGGGTTCTTCTGAAAACTGGGAAAGCTTTCTCCTTGAAGCTGAAAAGGTTTCCTCCTGGCGGCTGGAAAACTTCCTCGTGTGGAAGCTGGAAAAGTTTTCTCCATCCAATTGGAAAAGCTTCCTCCTTAGGGTCATTATAAAACGAAGCCAAACTTCGAATTTTCAAGAGCACAATACTGGAGAATTTGTCAACAGTTCGCGTTGAGAATCAATCAAATTGCTTGCTTTCTGGTGGTCCCAATGGGATAAATTTTCAACGTGAAGCACTGTTTAGTTCTCAAGTCTTTTGTTCTTGAAAATTCGAGGTGAGGCTTCGTTCTATAATCCCCTTAAATCTGGAAAAACTTCCACCTGGAAATTAGAAGAGCTGTCTCATGGAAGCTAGAAAATCTGGAAAAGCTGTTTCCTGTAAACTGGAAAAACTTCCTCCTGGAAACCATAAAAGCATCCTCTTGCAAGCTGGAAAAGCTCTAAAAGCTCGAAAAGCTTCCTTCTGGAAGCTGGAAAAGCTTCCTCCTGGAAGCTGGAAAAACCTTCCTCCTGGAAGCTGGAGAAACTTCCTCCTGATAGCTGAAAAAAATATCCTCGTGGAAGCTGGAAAAAAAATCCACGTGGAAGTTGGAAAAGCTTCCTCCTGAAAGCTGAAAAAGCTTCCTCCTGGTAGCTGGAAAAAATCCTCGTGGAAGCTGGAAAAGCTTCCTCCTGAAAGCTGGAAAAGCTTCCTCCTGAAAGCTGGAAAAGCTTCCCCCTAAAAGCTGGAAAAGCTTGCTCCTGGAAGCTGGAAAAGTTTCCTCCTGGAAGCTGGAAAAACTTCCTCCTCGAAGCTGGAAAAGCTTCCTCGTGGAAGCTGGAAAAGCTTCCTCCTGGAAGCTGGAAAAGCTTCCTTCTGAAAGCTGGAAAAGCTTCCTCCTGGCAGCTGGAAAAGCTTCCTCCTAGAAGCTGGAATAGCTTTCTCTTGGAAACTGGAAAAGCTTTCTCCTGGCAACTGGGAAAGTTCTCTCCTGGAAACTAGAAAAGCTTCCTCCTGGAAGCTGGAAACGCTTCCTCCTGGAAACTGGAAAAGCTTCCTCCTGGAAGCTGGAAAAGCTTCCTCCTGGAAGCTGGAAAACCTTCCTCCTAGAAGCTGGAATAGCTTTCTCCTGGAAACTGGAAAAGCTTCCACCTGGAAGCTGGAAAAGCTTCCTCCTGGAAGCTGAAAAAACTTCCTCCTGAAACTGGAAAAGCTTCCTCCTAAAAGCTGGAATAGCTTTCTCCTGGAAACTGGAAAAGCTTTCTCCTGGCAACTGGGAAAGCTCTCTCCTGGAAGCTGGAAATGCTGTCTCCTGGTATCTGGAGAAGTTTTCTCCTGGAAGCTGGAAAAGCTTCCTCCTGGAGGCTGCAAAAGCTTCATCCTGGAAAATGGAAATGTTTTCTGCTGGAAACTGGATCAGCTTTCTTTTGGCAACTGGAAAAGCTTTTTGCTGGAAGCGAGACAAGCTTCCTCCTAGAATCTGGAATAGCTTCCTAATGGGAACTGGAAAAGCATACTCCTGGAATCTGAAGAAGCTTTATTCATGGAAACTGGAAAAGCTTCCTCCTGGATCCGTTAGGATTTCGTACAGTTCGTCCTATAATTCCGATAATTCCGAAAGATAGATTCCACAAGGATTTCTTCCTGGAATAATTTCCAAATTCTCCAGGAATCCAGGATGCTTAGAATAATTCAAAAGAATTCATCATGAATTTGTTTTTTTGTTCACCCTGAGAGAATTCCATAGAGAAATTCTGTAGGAATTCCAAAGAGGGATCCTGAGAGGATTCTGGAGAGGAATCTTGAGTGAATTTCGGAGTTGAATTCAGAGATGATTTCGGGGTGAAATACAGCAGAGAAATTATGACAGGATTCTGTGGAAGAATCCGGAGAGGATTCTGTAGAAGAATCCAGCCCTGTCGTCGTAAAATTTGAGCTTCTTAGTCATCCCCTTTTGAGGAGGGCGTTGCTATAGCTCAGAAGGCGGTTGTACTCCCAGGCATTAATGAGGGAGCCTCACAAGAAAATTGTATCAAATTAATACATATTTCAAACTAATGAGAACTAATATGCATTTGCACGTGTTAAGTTTGTGTTCAATGCTCATTCAAATTAAAATGTGAAACTGAGAAATACCTATATATTTAAAAAAATATATGGATAATGTCGAGCCCTCTATATACATCGGAATATCCTCAAAACCAGGGACAAACGATCAAAATTCTCACAGATTCTCAAAATGGAAAGTATTTGCTTAAACTCAATGTTTATGTTATTTATTTCAACATGATAAGTATCATTATACTAAATAACTCATAATTTTGCTTAAAATCAAGATGGCGTCATAATACAATATGGCCACCCGATTTTTTACCCAAAATTTAATCCCATTGTACAGTTTACTCGAGCAAAGAACCTGCCATTGAATACTTATTACTTTGTTGTACGAAATATGTTGTTTTCATAAATTTAGAAAATCGTTCATTTCAAACGGCTAATACCATTGCTCATCTAGTTTTTGCAGCTGTTCTAACACAGTTTTTTCTTAGGGAAGTTTCAAATATGACGTCCATCATATTTGGGGATTTCTAGACCTCCCACCCCCTCTGTCATGCTTTTTCCAATACCTAATACATGCGCTGTCACACTTTCGTAGACCACTCCCCTCCCTCAAATGGTGGGTGTCATTTTTGGGTGACCCCTTAGTTAGCTTTTTGAAGGTGACCACAAAATTAAAATCGAATGGTGCACTAATGGTGAAATTCAAGGTTTTTCTGATAAAACTCAAGATGACCAAATTTCTAATGACCAAATTTATTGCATATAAATGCTGCATACTTTTTCAGTTTGATTTGTGTTTTAGGATATATGAAAAGGAAGATACGTGAAGAAATACCTGAAATGTATCGAAAAATGAGCTTCTCTTCAAACTGCTAGTTAACGTAAGAGGGATCATCTAATATGCCTGCTTCCCCCTGACGAGATTTCTGAACAAACAATTTCGCAAGAGATGTAATTGATTCAAATAAATATGCCTCAAAATGCGGCTTATGTGGAATTGCCGAACAGATTCACGAACAAATGCTCAAGGTTTCCTAAAGCAGGACATCTAGAAAGTTTGAACCTTATTTTTGGATTAAACAAGAGGGTCGAACTTCAGCCAAATATATCGCTTAGTTTTAAAATAAAATGTCGCTTTCAAGTGATATCAAAGTGCAAAAAATTGACAATTGCCCTGGATTTCAAAATATTACGCTATTGTTTATTATAATAGTTTGGCGTTGGATCTATTAGTGGATTTTAGAATTATTGATTATTCATTGCAGCAGGTTTTCAAAATCATTTTAGCAAATACCGTTTTTGATGCGTACTTGATAATGAATTTTCGTCACTATCACATGAAAACTATTGACCCAAAATGAACAAGAATACGAATTGATTGTCTTTAGAACATATGAAATGATTTTTTTTCAGCTTCAAAACTTCATGTATCTCATCAAACTTCAAGAGTAACTTGAGATGATTCGATCGATATTGTTTCATGCTGAAGTTATGCCGAAATTTCAACATAATTTTTCTTTTCACACGAAAAAGTGATTTCTATACCACAAGAATATCAGAATTTCAGAATTCAGTGGTGACAAGGGGTCGTACAGCTCGGAAATTTCAATTGATTTTCTACAGGGCGTTAATTTTTTCCTGATTACTCCAGGGTGTTTAAACAGCTTGAAAATTTCAATTGGTGTCCTACAGAGCGTAGAGATGTACTGATCTATGTGGATTAAGGTCAAATTTTTGCAGGGCGTTGATAAAGCTTTAAATTTTAAATTATTTTTCTACAGAGAATTAAGATGAGCTATCTGAGACAATATCAAATTAATCAAATTACAGCTTAACAATTTTCATTAATACCATACAGGGCGTTGATATGCATATGATCTACGTGGAATTAGGTCAATATACTTCAGAGCGTTGATAAAGTTTGAAATTTTTAATTGATGCCCTACAGGACGATGAGATGCAGCCGATCTACATATAATAAAGTCAAAATAATCCAGAATGTTGATATTGCTTGGAATTTTCAGCTTATGTCCTACAGGTCTGACCTAAATGAGACATGGTTAAATTCCATGACGTTAATGAAGCTTAACCATTTTGATTGCTGCCATAAAGGACGTTAATATGCAGCTGATCTATGTACGATAAGGTCACATTACTCCAGGGCCTTGATACAGCTTGAAATTTGCAAATGATACAGAGTGTTAAGGTGCAAATGATCTACATAAGACAATGCCAGATCACTCAAAAATGCATGAGCGTTTTAGAAGCTTGTATTTTACAATTAATATGCTTCAGGGCGTTAAGATGCACCTTATCTTCTTGAAATAAGGTCAAATTACTAGGGCATCGATACAGCTTGGAATGTTTAATTCATTTAGGGCGTTAAAGCGCACTTTATCTACATAGGATAAGCTCAATTTTTTCGTAGGTACCGCTTAGAATTTGCAATTGATCTTAATCCAAGCATTAAGATGCAGCTGTTCCACATAACACAAGATCAAATAATTCCAGTGTGTTGAAGCAGCATGGAAATTTCTATTGATTTTGAAGGCGTTTTAAGATCGTCCAGATCTTGCAAAGATATAGGTGAATTAAAGTCAAATTACTCCAGGGCGTTGATATAGCTTACCAATTTTAATTTGACACAGGACGTTCAAATACACCTGATCTATTTGGAATACTGTCAAATTTCTCGTGGGTGTTGATACATCCTGTAATTTACAGTTGACGTTCTACAGGGCGCTAAGATACACCTAATCGACAAAGGATAAGAACAAATTACTCCAGGGCGTTTATACAGCAATGAATTTATTAAATGATGTCCTACAGGGCGTTAAGACACAGCTCATCTATTTGAGGCAAAATCAAATTACTCCATAGCGTTGTTACAGCTTGACAATCTCGATTGATGTTATACAGGGCTATGAGGTGCGCATGATCTACATAGGATAAAGTCAAATGACCATAGGGGTTTGATACAGCAAGAAAAAATTTATTGATGTGCTATAGGGCGTAAAGATGCTTCAGATCTCGCCAAGATCTTTGTGGACTTTTTCTCCAGGGCGTTAATACAGCTTGGAATTATCAAATTAAGGGCGGTCGCATGCACCTGATCTACATGGAAAAGGGTCAAATTATTCTAGGGCGTTGATCCAGCTTAAAGTTTACAATAAATGTCCTACAGGGCGTTAAGTTGTGTCTGATATACATGGAATAAGCTCAAATTACTCCAAGGTGTATCAACGCCCTGTAACACGTTGGTTTCGACTGATTTTCTACAAAGCGTTCAGATGCTCTAGATCTCGTAAAGATCTGTGTGGAATAAAGCCAAATTTTTCTAGGGCGTTGATAAAGCTAGGAATTGATGTCCTACAGAGCATCAAGATGCACCTGATCTACATGGAATAAGATCATATTACTTCAGGACGTTAATACAGCATGAAAATTTTGATTGATTTTCTTCAGGGCGTTGAGATGTTCCAGATCTCGCAAAGATCTATGTGGAATAAAGTCAAGCTACTCCAGGACGTGGACATAGATCGATCGATTAATGTCATACAGGGAGTATAGATGCATCTGATTTACGTGAAGCAATATTAAATTACAATTGATGTCCTACAGAGCGTTGAGATGGACTTGATTTACTTTGGGAAAAGTCTAAGCACTCCAGGGGGTTTATAAAGCTCGGAAATGTTTATAGATTTTTTACAAGGCGTAAAGATGCTCCAGATCTCGCAAAGATATGTGTGGAATGTAGTCAAACTTGTCTAGGGCGTTAGAAAAATTTGAAAATTTCGATTGATGTCCTACAGAGCGTCAAGATGCGCCGAATACCCATAATAAGGTCAAATAACTACAGGGCGTTGATACAGATAAGACATTTTGATTGATTTTCTATAGGGCATAAAGATGCACCCGATCTCGCTAAGATCTGTGTGGAATAACACCAAACTATTCGAGGGCGTTGATACAGCTTGATCGATTGATGTCTTACAGGGCGTTGAGTTGCACCTGATCTACAAAGAGCAAAGTCAAAATACTCCAGGGCGTTAATACAACTAGGAATTGATGTCTTCAGACCATCACAAGATGCACTCGATCTACATAGAATAAAGTAAAACTACTCCAAGGCGTTAATATTGCTTGTAATTATTATATGATATCCTGCAGGACGTTAAATACAATTAAGACAAGGTCAAATTACTCCAGGGCGTTGATACAGCTTGACAATTTCGATTGATGTTACACAGGGCGTTTAGTTGCACCTGATCTACATGCAACAAAGCTAAATTAATTCAGGTCGATGATACAGCTTGAATTTTCAACTGATTTCCCAAAGGGCGTTAAGAAAAATATCTGAGAAAAGCTTCTTAGTCGTCGACTTAGCGCGACTAAGCAGGACGACAGGGCTGGAAGAATCCCGAGATGATTCTGGAGAGGAATCCTGAGAGGATTCTAATGGGGAATCTTGAGAGGATTCTGGAGGGAAATCCTGAGAGGAATCTGGAGAGGAATCCTGAGAGGTTTTGGAGAAGATTTCTGAGAGGATTCTGGAGAGGAATCCCGTAAGGAATATAAAGAGGAATCCAGAGAGAATTCCAGAGAGGAATCCTGAGAGGATTCCAAAGAAGAATCCTGAAAGGATTCCGGAGAATAATGCTGAGAGGATTCCTGAAACGATTCTGAATAGGAATTCTGAGAGGATTCCGGAGAGAACTTCGGAGTCGAATCCAGAGATGATGTCGGGGAGAAATCCTGGAGAGGAATTCTGAGAGCTTTGTGGAAGAATCCTGAAAGGAGTCTGTAGAGCAATTCTGAGAGGATTCTGCAGAGGAATCCTGAGGAAATTCTGTAGAGGAATCCCGCGGTGATTCTGGAGAAGAATTCTGAGAGGGTTCTGAAGGGTATTCCTGAGAGGATTCTGGTGAGAAATCCTGAGAGGATTCTAGGAAGGAATCCGGAGAGGATTCTGGAGAGGAGCCCTGAGAAGATTTCTTAGAGGATTCCTATGAGAATTCCGGAGAGGAATACTGAGAAGATGCTGAATTGAAATCCTGAGAGGATTCCAGAGAGGAATCCTGAGAAGATTCTGCAGAGGAATCTATTGAAGATTCTGGAGAGGAATCCTGAGAGGATTCTAGAGATAAGTCCTGAGAGGGTTCCAGTATGAAATCCTGAGAGAATTCCAGAGCGAAATCCTGAAAGAATTCTAGAGATGAATCCTGAGAGAATTTCGACGACGAATCCTGAGAGAATTGTGTAGAGGAATCCTGAGACGATTCCAAAGAGGAATCCTGAGAAAATTCCAGTGAAGAATTCTGAGAGGATTCCGAAGAAGAATCATTAAAGGATTCCGGAGAGGAATGCTGATAGAATTCCTTAGAGGAATCCTGAAACGATTCTGAATAGAAACTCTGAGAGGATTCCGGAAATAGTTCAGAGAGGAATCTCTAGAGGATTCCAAAGAGAAATCATAAGGATATCCCAAGGTGGAATCCTGAGAGGATTTCGAAAAGGAATCCTGAGAGTATTTCAAAAAGAAATCTTTAGAGGATTCCTGATAGTAATCCTGAAATTCCAGAGAAGAATCGTGAAGAGATTCAGAAGAGAAAATCTGACTGGATTTCCGAGAGAAATCCTGAGAGGGTTTCGGCAAACAATCACGAGAGTATTCAAAAACATAGTTCCAATAGCAAATCCTAAATAGGATTCTTAATGGTAACCCTGAACAGGCCACCCGCCGGCCACGTCCATACGATCATCGAGGAAGGGAAGGAATGTTAGTAAGAAAACCGTTTTTACTAGAGACCGAGTATACCTCTGAATCTCCACAGTTGTAATGGAAAGGGTATTGGTTTAGTGGAATAAGCTAAAGATCTGGGAGTCACCAATGGTTAGTAATGCGATCCATGATATAATCACGCCTAATAGCATTCACAATATAATTCGATAATCGCATTGTACGCCGAACAAGTGTCCATCACCAGCCTACACAAGAGCAAGCGACGCGATCAACAGATCAAACACTACTAACGATCCGCGGCGCTTTTTCATTCCTCTGAGCGAACTACGCGCGACATGTTTGATCCTGCCCTCATCGCTTGCCCCCGCAGTAGCAAGCGTCAAGAGAAGGATCAAACCAATCTCACTATACATAAAGGAATATCTTGAGGAAAAACTAAATATACCCCAAGAAAAACTGGACGAATTAAATTAGGAATAAAAGAAAAATCCTTTGGTTGTTCCTAAAAATGCATAATTCCTATACCGGAATCCCGGGTGTATTTCCCGATAGAATTCAAGAGGAAATTAATATTGAAAACCATGTAGAAGCCTTCTCGAAGGCAAATACTTAGAGGAATTCCTTTGAACTTCACAGCAAGATCTTTGCTAGAACTCTTGAAACAATTTCTAGCTGAAGAAATTTTCTGGCATTATAGCAAAGATGCATTCCAAAACATACCTTGAGATATTGCTGACGACTAGTTGTAGCAATTGAAGCGTAGAACCTACGGAACAATTTCTAAAAAATATTACCCTGGAGTGATTATTGAAGAAATTCCTAGGAGAATTGAAAGGAAAACATCTAGGAGAATATCAGGTGCAGTTACTGGGGAATATATGAAACTATCTCCTATCAAATTCTTCGGCGTATTCTCCGAAGAATTCCTGAATGATATTTTTAAGATTTTTAAGATAACTTGGCATAAACCATTTTATATTTTATATATTTTATATTTTAAGCAGATTCCTCTCAAGATATATTGCAGGCAGAAGTCTAAATGTTTAGTGAACTCCAAAAAAACACTTGGTATAGTTTTTGGCGATTTTTTTTTCGATGATCAGCACAGAGACACAACGGAGACAGAACAGATACAAAATACAGACATTATAAAGACAGAACAGATACAGAATTCAGACAGCACAGAGCCAGAACAAAGACAAATCTTGTACAGAACACAGGTATGACAGAAACAATACAGATATACAATTGAGACAACATAGAGATGGAACAAAGACATAAAAGAGACAGAACAGAGATGGAACGGAGACAGAATAGGGATATGATAGAGTCAGAATAGTCAGAAAGCGACAGAACATATACAAGAAAAAAAACAGAACAGAGACAGCCCAGAGACGAAACATAGACAAAACAGAGATAAAACAAATACAGAACAAATACAGAAAAGAGAATGAGCAGAGACAAAATAGATACAGAAGAGAGAGATAGGATAAAAACAGCACAGAGACTGAAGGGAGATAAGAAACAATATGGGAGACAGTACAAATACAGTACAGAGGCAGAACAAAGACAAAACAGGGACAGAAAAAGGAAAAAAAAAACCTGATCAGAGACAAAACAAAGACAGAAAAGGGACAGAATATCGATTAAGAACAAATATTAAACAAAAACAGAACTGAGGCAGGGGGCTTTCCTTAGCCGAATGGTTAAAGTCCGTGGCTACTAAGCAAAGCCATGCTGAAGGTGTCTGGGTTCGATTCCCGCTCGGTCCAGGATCTTTTCGTTAAGGAAATTTCCTTGACTTGCCTGGGCAATGAGTATAATCGTACTTGCCACACGATATACGAATACGAAAATGGCACCTTTGTCAAAGAAAACTCTCAGTTAATAACTGTGGAAGTGCTCATAAGAACACTAAGCTGAAAAGTAGGCTCTGTCCCAGTGAGGACGTGATGCCAAGAAGAAGAAAAGAAGAACTGAGACAGAACAAAGTCAAAACAGAGACAGAAAAGAATCAGTACGGAGACAGAACAGTCAAAAAAAAGGAACAGACACAAAAGATAGAATATGCAGAACTACTGAAATTCTCATGAAGTTATCAAATTTCGAACTGAAACTTTTTACAACGCATGAAATATGCAATTTGTAATGAAACGACTGCTTGTTAACCACTGCCTTAAGCTCAATAATTGCTCCAATAAAATGAACCATTGAAACAATTATTTCTCCCCGTCTCGGGACCCATCAGGGCCCCCATTAAAATCCGAACCGCACCTCCTCTCGCTCTCAATAAGCAAACACATTCGGCCATTAATCGTCCAACGCGACGAGGTGATGTTATTTCTCCCCTCGTATAAAATTACCATTTATTAATTGAATAAACAGAAAATAAAACAAACCGGCCCCAAATTTTGGTGGGAAACCGCGGACCCAAGCAAGGGAGGCGCTCAACCTCAATCAATGTGTGTGCATCATTTACGCGGGAAAATTGTGGTCGCCAGTGAGGGTTTACCATCCTCACCTCCGGCGGGTTATTTCCATTTGGCACCTATGCATATACAAACCATCCATCGTATGAACCGTGTGAATATTTACCGTTTGCTTATGTTTGGCTTTTTTTCTGTTTTGTTTCTCTTTGCAGGTAAGTGTGCGATAAACGATGATGGGCATGAAGGGTCCCCGAAGGGACAATTCCACATGATATAGCCACTTCCGGCATGGAATTTATTGCCGTCTCAGGTACATTCATAAAATAACACATTAAAAAAAATTGAAATTATCCAACATTAAACGTTGAGAGAAGCAAAATGTCTAATAGAAAAACTAACAGGTAAAACTTTATATTAATAAAGTCCATACTTCCAACATATTTTATTTAAGTAAGTTATTTCAGGGAACTTTGGAAAGGACTGTGATGATTCCGCGGAGGAATGCTGAAAGCATTCTACTGATGAATCTTGAGAAGATTACAGGGAGAGATCCTGAGAGAAATCTTGAGAGGATTGCTGAAAGAAATCCAGAATGGATTCTAGAGAGGACTTCTGAAAGAAATCACTTGTTGACTCGTTGAGTCGTAGACGAAGATCCCAGACATTTTTCCAAGAAAACTGCAAATGTCAGAGGCCAACGCTCGTCAATACATCTCAATTATTTTTAACAACTGAGTTCTCATGCTTGAATGTTCCCTCGCTCCAGATCATTCTTACACCTCCTCCAAGTGAGAAAGTAACAACAACTTCATTTCAGCACAATCGGTTTCGCACAAATTAACTCCTCCTCGTCGAACTGAGCAGACATTTGCTGACTGAAGGGAAAAAGTGCTAAATTTTCTTCTTTCGTCTGTGCGTTTCTGCTCCATCGATCCCTCATGGACAAGTGCGAAGCAAATCATAGAGGTTATAGGGATGTTTTATTTTTTCATTGATCGATCAATTTTAACAATTATGTTAATCTAATTGATGAGTTGTATTATTAAAGTAGGAACATCGATAGTGTTTAAAATGACGATAAGTTTCCAAATTTGGCACTAAATTTACAGATAGCTGTCATCTTCATTATATATTGGACATCCCTAAAAGTTTGAACAAAAACCGTCCCAACTGATGATTGATGCTGTCGACGTATTTATAATCCACGCAAACCTTTCGCCCAACACTCAAAGTCCAGCCAGGTTTTTATCGGATCCCCATCCTCCGAACCCTGAAGCAATAGCCCCTAGCTGGGAACGAACGAAAGGGATTACTCCGAAAGTTGGAAATAAGCTTAATAAGACTTTTATTGGCAGCAGCAATTTTATTAGAGGTCCCATCAAGCTCCTCTGGAATGGGCAAGTGGATTGAAACCGACGATAAAGGTCGTTCTCTTTCCAGGCTTCGTTAACTCTGCTAGCTTCCAGCCTTGTCCAACCGTATTCGTAAGGATTTTCGGATTTTTTGCTGGGACAGGGTCAAGGACGATGCCTCGACAAGGGGTAGTAATTAATCTTGAAGCTTCAACATCGAAAGAGTCTTTCATTTTCCATGTGTTCAACAACAGTGCTGAACAACCGGCAGTCAATCGAGTTTTAAAAATAGGCTGCCTTCATTTCCCAACAAGAATTGGCACACGACCTTATGGGGCTTCCCAGCGACGCTCATCGATTGCCTCGGCCCAGTCTTCCGTGAAGTTTGGTCAACCGACGACGATGACGATTTGCTGAAACGACTACCTATTGCTGGTTACGTGATCCACCGAACCGACTGACGGGGTTTCGTGATTTTTCACGTTCCACCGAAATTATGGCCGGCAATCACGCGGGAAAGCCCTCACTAATGGATGTCTATGTGTCAATTAGTGAGCGGGAAAAGATTAATACCAAACGATACAGACGAATGTGTGGGTAAATTTGGAAAACTTGTTTCAATGTCACGGTGAGAAAGGGAATGGTGTTCATTAGGAAAGTAGGCTAATGACATTCGCATTTGTGAAACTGGCAACTCTGGGAACGGATAAATGAATTGCAGCGAAAAACTTTTTGAATAGTGAAATTGACATAAATCAATTCGAATCGAGGGGCAAATCAATTCTAACGTGACATAACAAAAAAAATATTTTTGAAAAATTGCTTTTGGTTTTTGATTTCAAACTTTTTTAATGTGCGAAGAATGTGTCTCTCCCCTAGCTTTTGACAGTTGTTCAGTGTTGCCAAATACATTGTGGGTCAATTTTTCCCAACTATTATTCGTTATTTCCTTTGAAGCAGTTTCCATGATTCGGATGTATAATATTTGCATGAATCATGACCGAAATTTCTATTCAAATATGATGACTCTTCAGCACGTGAACCACACTGCATCAAAAAGCCAGGTGCATTTCTCAACACTAGTGGGCAGTCCGTTTTTCACCCTGTCGCCGTATTTATTTGCATTTTATATTACCTGGCCAACAACCGAGGCGGGAAAACCTGCACAAAGGTGCTCCATACATTGGTGTAGCCAGGAAAAGCTAGAAAGGAGACATGATTTCGAAACGGGAATACTGAGAGGATAGCGGACGGGAATCCTGAAAAGATTTCTTATGAAAATCCCTAGAGGACTCCTATCAGGAATTCTTGCAAGAGTGATAACGCGAATCCTTGGAGGATTCAAAAACTAGCATCTTTGGAGGACTCCTAATGAGAAAGTTGAAGGATTCCAAATCCTGAGAAGATTCCAAAACTGGAATCCTGAAAAGAATTCTGATAGGAATCTTTGGAGAATTTATTACGACAATCCTTGTACAACTCTAGACGTGATATCTTGAAGGATTCATAGTGGATGTTTATTAAGGACTCCTAATGAAAATCGTTGAAAGACTCCTAACGACAATCGCTTAAGGACTGCAAACACAAACCTGTGGAGAATCCTTGGAAAATTCCTTACAAGAATCCTTAAAGGACTCTTAATGAGAATTATAAGATTCAAAAACTGGAATCCTGAGAATATGAAACTTTCTGAAAAGATTTCAGAACTTGAATCCTGAGATGAATCTGGAACTGGAATCTTAAGAGATTTGGAATAAATGCATTACTACGCTCGTATTATGGTACAATAGACCCATTTTGCGCCCAACCGCATTCCTCTCATATATCAATAACATTTTCTGGATCTGTAGACCTTGAATCACTTTGCATACTTAATTTTTATCTGGACTAACTTTTGGAAAGGACCAAACTCGTCTTCTATTTTTTTTACCAAATAATGTTATCGAAAAATGACAACTTCTACTTAAAAGTGTTGTTTCGATGACTTGTAGATAAACACTACCCGTCATAAATACAGACTCACTAAAATCAGTATTGCAACACTCAGCTGAATATTGAATCACTCCCAAAAAGTTTAGCATCACCTCAAAACAGGTAAATTCACATTGCTATATCTCGACATCCTTACGACTTGCAAAGAAGCGATCTTCAGCAAAGTTTTTCAGGGGATCAAGGACATCCGGAAGGCAAATAGTTTAGTTCGCGATTTTGCCACTAGGTGGCGGTAGAGAGCATGTAAAATTTTGCATTTTAAACTAGTTCTAGCACATGATTCACAAGAGATAGAGAGTTCGGGTCTTTGGCAAAGTTGTTCAGAAGGTTATGGATATCCGGAAGACAAGCAGTTTGGTTCGCGATTTTGCCGCTAGGTGGCGGTAGTGCGCATGTAAAATTGAGCATTTTAAACTAGTTCTAGCTTGTGATCCACAAGAGATAGAAAGTTCGGGTCTTCGGCAAAGTTGTTCAGAAGGTCATGGACATCCGGAACACAAGAAGTTTGGTTCGCGATTTTGCCGCTAGGCGGCGGTAGTGAGCATGTAAAATTGAGCATTTTAAACTAGTTTTAGCTTGTGATTCACAAGAGATAGAAAGATCGGGTCTTCAACAAAGTTGTTCAGAAGATCAAGGACATCTGGAAGACAAGCAGTTTGGTTCGCGATTTTGCCGCTAGGTGGCGGTAGTGCGCATATAAAATTGAGCATTTTAAACTAGTTCTAGCTTGTGATCCACAAGAGATAGAAAGTTCGGGTCTTCGGCAAAGTTGTTCAGAAGGTCAGGGGTGTTCGGAGATTTGATGAAAAAACGTAATTTCTGTAGCAGCTCGTTAAGTACAGCTCAAACTAAAAAAGCATATATTTGAATTCATCATTTAATAGTTATTTCGATAATAGACTTACAATTTTAGTAATTTCTTGCCCGCTTCTTAAACGTGCTTATCATCGTCCCGTAGGTTTTGCCACTGGTATTTTGCTACATAATATAATCAAATACAATCAAATTTCATTGACTTTTAATAAGCATTCTTACCGATTCTCCTCAAAGTTAATTGTTTTACAAAACTAGAAAAAGCAGTTGGAAAAACTATATAGATTTAACTTTAACAATTCAATTGACTTTTTACTTTCAGGTATCTTCTATTTCTGACATTAACTTGACATATGTCATCTAGTCGCGAATGTTTTCCACAGGGGTGTTGATGTGTTTGCACAGTGGTGCTAACAATTCCCGACCCGTAAACCTTGCCGTGAAATTGCTTCCTGGCAAGATTTACTAGATGCCCTCACTTCTATTAACGCCAGCTTGCACACCGGTCTCAGGAATACTCCATTCGAGGTGCGCACCTTTGCCCGTCGAACGCGACCATCCTTACCATGAATCACTTCTTCAACCTTCGCGCGGATCCATCCATTGCGTCCATGGTCGTCCACAATAAATACAAGATCTCCAGGAACCAATGGCTTCGATTCCTCTAACCATTTTGATCGGGCATTAAGGGATGGTAAATACTGGATTAACCAACGCTTCCATAACTCATCGCTTATGATCTGCGATCGATGATACGCATTACGCAAGGCTTCCGCTGCATTGGTTGGTGCGATCGATGGGTCCTTTAAGCCAGAAGATGAGCCACGAATGAAATGATTTGGCGTTATAACTTCCCCTGCTTCTTCATCTTGAGACTGATAAACCAAAGGTCTTGAATTGACTATCTCTTCCGCTTCTGCGATGACCGTCAGGAGTATCTCATCATTCAATCGATGCCTTTCGTTGAATGCGGACATCATCTCTTTAACAGAGCGTACCATACGCTCCCATATTCCCCCATGTGAGGGGCAGATGGGGGATTGAAGCTCCAACGTGTTCTTGCATTAGTGAACACATTGGCACATTCAGCATCAATTCGCTGGATCTGGTTTTGTAGCTCCTTGCTCGCAGCCTTAAAATTAGTACCGTTGTCGGTGAAAATTGCAATTGGTGGTCCCCTTCGAACAACGAATCGACGTATCGCCATAATACAGGATTCAGCGTTTAAACGATATGCAACCTCAAGATGGATAGCCCGCATGTTCAAACACGTAAATAGGACTATCCACCTCTTTTCCATTCGTCGACCAACACTCACATCAATAGGACCAAAATAATCGATTCCGACATAACTGAAAGGCTTGGCAAAGGGAGTGAGACGCTCCAAGGGAAGTGGTGCCATGCGAGGAGTAAGAGGCTGCGCCTTACGCACTTTGCACCACTGACAGTTCTTCATAACGAGTACTAAGCCAGCCCTAAAATTTGGAATGGAAAACCGCTGACGTATTTCGTTGTATACCGTTTCCTTGTTAGCGTGGCCGTAACGCTGATGATAGAACTCGATTATGCGATAGGTGATGATATGCTCCCTCGGTAGTAGGATGGGGAACTTGGAGTCAAATGGAACAAATTCGGCTGCTCCGATTCTGCCTTCCATGCGGAGTACACCGTACTCATCTAAAAACGGATTCTTTTTATACAGCTTGCTGGACTTCGGAATTCGTTGCCATTCTTCGCGTGGTAGCTTTTGATTTCTCAGTAATGTGGCCACTTCGTCTTTATAGCACTCCAACTGAGCCTGCTTCCACAAAACTTGCTCGGCCACTTCGTATTCTTCCTGCTTCAGTGGCACGTCGATGGAACAGATCGATCGTCGAACCAGTCTGGCGAGCTTCGGAATCACCAACGTTTCTATCGGCATCCGTTGCATCCTTTTTCGGCAGTTGGCGATGAATCGAATTACGCAACACATTGTGCGTACCAGCACATTCCACTTGGAAACACGAGTAGCATTGATTAGTGGAACAAACGCCATTGTTGTGTGGTACATATGACAAGCTCGCATTTCTAGAACACGATTTGCCGGAGGACGATTGTGTGTTGGCCAACTTTCTTCCGGATGCTGAAGAAAATTTGGACCGCAGAACCATGGCCCTTCTCCGTCGAAGAAATTTTCGGTTTTCCACTTGGTTAAGATGTCTGCGATGTTTAGCTTACTGCGCACGTAACGCCATTCATCAAGTCTAGACCCTTGTAAAATTTCAGTAATCCGGTAGGCCACGAACGGTTTATATTTCCTCGGATCTGCAGCTATCCAGTGTAGAACTGTAGACGAATCTGTCCAAAGGAATCGCTTCGTCACCTTTACATCGTGATTAGCTAATACTGTGTCTAGCAAACGCACGCCAAGTGTCGCAGCGAGAAGTTCCATCCGCGGGATGGATAGCGGCTTCAAAGGTCCAACTTTCGTTTTTGCCGACACCAACGCGCACTTTGGAGCTCCTTCGTGAGTAATGCGAAAGTACACTGCACAGCTGTAGTAGTCTTGACTGGCATCCATGAATACGTGAGCTTCCAATGTGTCGTACGCAGAAGGAGGAGCTCCTCGTAGATAACATCTTGGAATTTCAATTCGATTGATAAATGGAAAAACGGCTTTCAATCGAGTCCATTTTACATAGCAATCCTCGTTTCCAACTCATCCCAATCGCAACCTGAACGCCATATATCTTGAAGTAAACCCTTACCATGAACAGTGAAGGGTGCCAAGAGCCCTAGAGGGTCGAACAGGCTCATTATACAACTAAGAATAATTCGCTTGGTGGGTCGGATATCGGAGGTCATATACGTCATCAGATCATCACGCATTTGTGTAGAAAATGTGATCACATCATCGTACGGGCGCCAAATGATACCCAGTACACGTTCACATGCCCCTTCTTTTCCGATACTTAGTGAAACTCTTTCGGGTTTGATTGGTTCACCCATAGCTTCGAGAAATTGCGTTGAGTTTGAAACCCAGTTCCGAATTTCTAGGCCAGCTTGACTGTGGATGTATCGGACCTGTTTCGCACGCTCGATTGCTTCCTCTGTAGTATTAGCACAATCCATATAATCATCAACATAATGTTTACGAATAATGGCGTTGGAAGCATCCGGGTAATGTTCAGAGTAATGGGATGCATTTTAGTTTTTAATACATTGTGCTGATGCTGGCGAGCATGCAGAACCAAAAATGGCCACATCCATTAAATATATATCTGGTTTATCCTGTTGGTTCGTTCGGAAAAGAAAGCGCAGCACGTGCTTGTCTTCAGGTGTAATCAGGAATTGGTGGTACATTTCTCTAATATAGGCGCCAAAGGCGATTGGCTGTTCGCGAAACTTTTGTACCACAGCATCGAGGGGCGCGAGAAGATCGGGGCGACCAACAGCATCGAATTTAAAGAAACCCCATTTACTTGAGCCGCTGCATCAAACACCAGTCGAATTTTACCCGGTTTTTTGGGGTTCGTCACAACGCTTAGTGGCAAGTACCACACTCTTCCCGGCGTTGCCAATGCTAATTCTTGTGGAGTCGCCTTATGCGCATAATGTTTTGACTGATATTCTTGTATTTTCTGATTTACCTGTTCTCTTAGCTCCGGATTTTTTAGAAGACGCCGTTCCAATCCTTGAAGACACCGGTATGCCATGCTATAACTGTCCGGCAAATTCACCTCTTCCGCCTTCCACAGTAATCCGGTTTGATACCGATTCCCAACCTTTGTTGTAGTTGACTCCAGCATCTCCCGTGCTCTGCGATCTTCGGCAGTCTCCGGAAGCGATGTGACTGTAGATTTCGGTTCTTCATTCAAGAAATAGCCCCGCATAATCTCGTGCAACTGTTGATTCGTATAACCTTTATGCATTCCGAGAAATCCCGCAGCTATCACTGTTTCTCTTGGTCCATATATGGACCAGCCTAAATGTGATCGGACGGCAATTGGTTCATTGGCACGGCCAACTCTCGATTCCAATGGCGCTACCTTATTCAATCCGATCAAGATTTTCGGTTCTTCTCCAGTATGATTCGGCACGTTTAATCCATGAAGGTGCGAATATTGGTTGGAAATTTGTTGAAAATCAACTCGCTGTTTAGGCAAATACAATCTATTCACTGTATGAACTTCCTTCAGTTCTAAACGATTTCCAGCTTCGCCAACTACCTCGAGAGATAGGCATTCCGAAGAGGATTCTCGACGTTTGACATTACCTGTCCATTGTAACGTTAGGGGCTGAAGGATTCCACGTACTCCTAGTTCACGAACTATGCTTTCTTCAACGAGGGTCATGTCCGAACCTTCATCAAGGTAGGCAAAGGTGGAATAGGTTTTATCTCCGCTGAATAACGTGACGGGGACAATTCTGAATATTACTGGTAGTTTTCCGTCCAGATGCATATGGAGTTGTCCCTGGCAGGGTTGGGAGGTAGTCGCAGAACCACGATGTACCAATGGATGATGGGGTTGTCGACAGCTTCCAACATTGCATGTTATTTTGAAACGGCACCACCCTGTGTGCTCATTTAAGCATCGTTCGCACAGTTTCCAGCGCTCCATCAGTTTCACACTTTCGCTTACATTCAACCGCCGAAATTCTTCGCAGTTACGTATACGATGAGCAGCAGTTTTGCAGATTCGACACGGACTCATCGGCGGTGAAGCTATGGAAGGTTCACCGGTATGTGCATGAATGAACCCCTTGTCTTTTACCTTAGACCTGTCTGGTTTTGTCGTTTGTCGAAGATCCAGCGTTAACGTCACCTCGCTTGCTTCGGACACAATTGATGATGAAAATTCAGCAAACGTTCGCAACGTGACATGCAGCGCATTTCGCTTGTAGTGTACCCATTCTCGTTTGGTTGCAGCTGGTAATTTATCGACCAGTTCCTGAATTAATACGGGGTTCACTAAATGATCATGCAATTCTGCTGCTTCCAGATGATCACAAAGCTCCTGTACAGCCATTCCAAAGGGAATGAACGATTCAAGACGATCTGCCCTGGGTGGCTCCGTTTTCCTCACTTTACCCAGTAACGCGTGGATGAGCTGCTCTGGACGTCCATAAAGCATACGTAACGTAGCAATCACCTGCGGGACAGCTTTTGGTAGCAGCAATCTACTCCGCACTGATTCCAATGCTGGACCTTTAAGGCACTCTTGGAGTCGTACTAAATTTTCAACTTCGGTGAAGCCGCATGCTTCTGTGGAATTCACGTAACTACTGTAAAACAGGGGCCATTCCTCAACTTTGCCGCTGAAAATCGGGAGTTTCTTAGATAGAACCTGACGAGCTGCTATCTGAGATTTAGTCGGTCCAGACCTACGTGATACTGTAGATTCTATTTCGTCATCAGTCCCAGCATCATCAGATTCGAAACTATGCTCCTCGCGTATTACCTGAGTTGAACAATGTTGTTCATAGGTTTCGTTTCGCTCCTTAACAACGGGTATCGTTGACTTGACAACACGTTTAGGTGTATCTGGCAGTTCCGGTACGGGGTGATAAACACTACTAGCCGTTTCGCGTTCTATGGGGGCACCTTCTATCGTTGGTTTGCCCACGGTATCGTCAGACGGTATAGTGCTTTGCTGAACTGCTCTCTTCTGCTCTCGAAAATCTTCCAAAAGTTTTTCTTGCTGGCGTCGAAAATCTGCTTCTTCCTGCAACTGAATGCGATACATTTCTCTTTGCTGATCCAGCTTCTTTTGCCGCAGGGCACGATCTTGTTCTAGCTGCTTCCGCTGGAGTTTCGCTTCCCATTCTAACTTCTTCTCTCGAATAATCCTTTCTTCCTCCATTTGCTTCTCTCTTTGCTGCATTTCTTCTTCTAATCGACGTAATTCTCTCTGCATTGAAGATTCCGTCGAATGTAAACCTATCGCACCAGTCGTTTCTATCCCGCCTTCAACGTTCGCAGTCGCAATCCCCGAAGTTTTTCCTATCTGGCTTTCACATTCGATTGGCTCCAAATCACACGCTACCATCAAATTTGTAGGCACCTGATCGGTACTACCACCGGACTCGGTTGACGTTGGACGTTTCGGCACTAGAGACTTATCAACCCTGGGCACGTTGGCTTCAGCCTTTCCCTTCCTGGCTCTCTTCTCTTTCTTGCCGGTGCACTTGGGGCACACAAACTGCCTATTCGCCACTCCCGGTGATTCTCCAACACAATCTAGGTGGTACCACACCGCGCAGGAATCGCAATCAACCATTTCATCATTGTCGGGATTATCGCACTTTCCGCAGGAACTCTCCATCTCAAAGTGAGGTTAACTTAAAATTTTTGAGAAATTGTTCGGAGATTTGATGAAAAAACGTAATTTCTGTAGCAGCTCGTTAAGTACAGCTCAAACTAAAAAAGCATATATTTGAATTCATCATTTAATAGTTATTTCGATAATAGACTTACAATTTTAGTAATTTCTTGCCCGCTTCTTAAACGTGCTTATCATCGTCCCGTAGGTTTTGCCACTGGTATTTTGCTACATAATATAATCAAATACAATCAAATTTCATTGACTTTTAATAAGCATTCTTACCGATTCTCCTCAAAGTTAATTGTTTTACAAAACTAGAAAAAGCAGTTGGAAAAACTATATAGATTTAACTTTAACAATTCAATTGACTTTTTACTTTCAGGTATCTTCTATTTCTGACATTAACTTGACATATGTCATCTAGTCGCGAATGTTTTCCACAGGGGTGTTGATGTGTTTGCACAGTGGTGCTAACAGGGACATCCGGAAACCAAGCAGTTTGGTTATCGATTTTGCCGTTAGGTGGCGGTAGTGAGCATGTATAATTGAGCTTTTTAAACTAGTTCTAGCTTGTGATCCATGCTGTTAAGAAAGCTTTTGGTATTTGGAAGTTGAAGTGATTAGGGACGGAATCATATTAAATTAAATTTATTCAGGTCTGATCAATTCTATTTTCAAGTGTATCAGATCTGATTCATATTCTATTGATTCTGTTATGACTTACTCCATGTTCGAGTGATTTAGTCAGGACTCATATTCATCATATTCAAATTATTTAAGTCAGAATCTCTTCATATACAAGTGGTTCAAATTTGATTGACTTCATATCCAAGTGATTGATGTCTGATTCTCTCTATATTCATGTCCTTCGAGTTTGATTCACTCTATATCAGGTTTGACTTGAATATGGATCCAAAAAAATCATGTCAAATTCACTCCATGTTCAAGTGACTCAGGATAGATTCGTTTTATATTCAAAAGATTCAAATTTTGTTCGCTCCATACCCGCAAGTGTTTTACATCAGATTCACTTTATAATTTAGTGATTCAGAATTGATTCACTTCATATTCAAGTGATTCAGTTCGCTCCATATCCAAGTGATTCTTACCTGATTCACTCATATACGACTGTTTCAGGTTTAATTTACTTAATGTTCAAATGATTTCAAGTTATTCATGCTTGATTCACTTCATATTCAAATGGCTAGGATTATTACAGTGATTAATGTTTGATTCGCTTCGTATCCAAGTGATTCATGTCGGACTCGCTCCATATTCAAGTGATTCAGGTTTGATTCGCATTACATTCAAGTGCTGCAGGTCTGAATCACGTCATATTCACCTATTTCAAGTACAAATTACTTGATATTCAAGTTGTTCAGGTTTGATTCATCTAGAATGTAGGTGCATTTTTCACTTTTTCAGATATGACTCCATGCTCATGCTGGTTAGGGCTGATTCACTTCATTTTCAAGTGATTCATGCTTGAATCACTTTATGTGCGTGTTTCAAGTTTGATTAGTTCAATATCCAAGTGATTGATGTTTGATGTTTGAAGTAAATTTAAGGCACTCAGGTCTCATTCACTTTATATTCATGTGTTTCAGATTTGATTAGCTCCATATCTAAGTGATTCATGTCCAATTTAATTCATATTCAAGTGTTTCAGGTGAGATTCACTTCATGCCCTTGACTTTCTGAACAACTTTGGTGAAGACGCAAAATTTCGATTGAATCTGGATTGAACTGGAAGACTTGAACTTTCTTTCTCTTGTGGATTAAAAGATAGAACTAGTTAGAAATACTTAATTTTGCATGCTCACTACCGCCACCTAGCGGCAAAATCGCGAACTAAACAATTTGTCTTCCGGATGTCCTTGATCTTCTGAACAACTTTGCCGTAGACCCGAACTTTCTATCTCTTGTGAATCACAAGCTAAAACTAGTTTAAAATGCTCAATTTTACATGCTCACTACCGCCACCTAGCGGCAAAATCGCGAACCAAATCACTTTTAAAGAAAACTTGTTTCGAAACATTTTCCACTCTGTTTTCAATGTATATTTTTTTCAATAAAAACTGAAACATAAAATTTAAATTTTAAATAACACAAAAACCTTATTTTTATTATTTTTTAAATTTTCACCGTAGAATCTTGATAGTAAAAAGATATTTGAGAGATAGTTTCATGATGGAGAAATTTTTAATAAAAATGTTTTTATCTAAAAACAACTCTTGGCCAATTAAAAAAAAATATTTTTTGTCAAAATAAATACGTTTTGAAGATACAATAAGAATCTCGAAGTTATTCTGAACCATAATGATTATCTTGATCACTTCTCTAGTAGTAGTCATTTCCGTATCATCTAATGTTTCTTATCTGCAATCTGCAATCTAATTGTCCACGAAGGAAAATAAGCAAATGGAAAGAAATATGGTCTTTACTCTCGAAAACGTATTGATATGGATGGAGAATCGCGAATAACTAATGAAAATGGCCTATTTTAATATTGAAATAACACTTGTTTGCATTAAACTTGATATAATTTGAAAATTGCCACTTCTAGAGAATTTTTCCTGATAATCATTATGGTTTAGAATCATTTATTGTATCAGTAGATCGTATTTATTTTATCAAAAAATACTGAATTTTGAAAATCGACAAATAGTTATTGTTAGAAAATTTGTTTATTATCAAGATTCTTTTATTAAAAATTGAAAAATATTATAACTGGAATTTTTGTAAATTTAAAATTTAAGTATTATTTTTCAATGTTTCATAAAAAACATAAGATATGTCTTCAGTGTATATTATTTTCTTGTAGCCCAAGCTGTTCGCTACAACTTCGTAAGAGCACATTTTTCTCTTAATTCAATAGTTTCTGATTTAGATTTTTTTTAAATAATTTGCATGCAAAAATTCAAAAGATATTCTCCAGTCAAAATGATCGATTTTTCTTTGGAAAACACTCATTGTATCATACCAAAAACATGTGCAAATTTTACTGCAAATCGAAGATGGTCGAGTTCTGTGACAGATACTGAGTTTCAAGAAATATGAAAAATCATGTTATTTTTCTCTCACATTTTATTTAATTTTTCCTCAGTACTAGCCAAAACAATATTTTCGATAAGGCTTCTTATATTTTTTTGTATTCTGAGAGAGTGCTGCCAACTCCGAACATTATGTGGCGAGAAGCAAAAAAATTTGACCCTTCCCAAAAGATAGTCTAGATAAATTTTGGTAAAACTTAGTATGCAAAGTGGGTTATTTAGTCAAGGTCTACATTTCCAGAAAGTTTCCTTGAAATCTGAGATGGTTGAAGCGAAATGCGCCAATAGGCGTGCTTTTCTAATCAGAGATTGCTGAAATATTGTAGAATGGATCCAGGAAGCCGAGATGGATTCCAGGATTCCAGTGTAAATTCTGAGATTTCAGAATGGATCCTGGGATTTCAGGATGGATCATGGCATTCCAGTGCGGGTTGTGCGATTCCAGTGTGAATGCTGGTATTTCAGTGTGGATCCTGGGATTGTAGTGTGGATCGCTGAAGTTCGATGTCACTCCAGTGTGGATTAGGCCATCCCTTATTTTTCGAAAATGCGAAATGTTATGAATTCTTCATTGTAAAGTGCTCGTTTTGGTAAGAAAAAAATCAGGTAGAGATTTGAAGTCCAAACTGGACGCTAAGTGGTCTCCCAACGGCCCTAAAGGTATTAGGCGATGCTCTAGTGCACGGAGCATGAGTACGAAAAGACACCAAAACCAAAATGAGCACTTTATAATGACAAACTTATGACATTTCGCATTTTCGAAAAATAAGAGACGGCCTAGTGTGGATCCAAGAATTTCAGTGTTTCCAGTTCCAATGTTGATACCAGGATTCGTGACCCTGGAACTTCAGTGTAAATCCTGGTATTTCAGTACATGTTCTTTGATTACAGTGTGGATCCTGGGATTGTAGTATGGATCGCAAAATTCCAGATAAGATCCTGGTATTGTAATATGGATCGTAGCATTTCAATGTGGATCTTGGGAAACCAGTTTGGAGCTTGTGATATCAGTTTGGATCCTAGAACTCCAGTGTGGATTCTGGTACTTCAGTGTGGAAACCTTTATTCCAGTGTGAATCCTGGGATTGTAGTGTAGATCGTTGGATTTCAGAGTGGATCATGGGACTATGATGTGGATCGTTCGGTGGAAGTGTAAATCTTGCTATTCCAGTGTAGATATTGAGATTCCAGTATGGTTCCTTAGATTCCCGTGTTGATCCTGGTGTACAAATGTGGATTCTGGGATTCCAGTGTGAATACACGTGTTCAAGTGAAAACCTAGTATTCCAGTAGTGTGGATCATGGGATTTCAAAACGGACCCTGGGATTCAAGTGGGGATGCTGGGATTCCAGTGTAGATCCTTGGACTACAGTGTGGATACTGATATTCAAATGTGGATCCTAAAATTTCAGTATGGATCCTGGGAATCCAGTGTGGATTCTGGCTATCAAAAGTTAAGTTTTTGGAAAATTGTTGAGAATAATCTAAGGAAATAACTTTGGAGGTATTTCAGGAAGATATCATGGAAGGATATGCGGACGATTTTCATGAAATTATTCTTTCAGATATGAAAAACATATTCTGAGATAGAGTTTGCATGGAAGTAGCAGACATTAAAGGAGACTGTTGCAGTAAGCTCAGTGGAACTTCTTTGAGAAGCCTCTGAAAAAAAAAGTGATTGATGTTTTGAAGAATTTACTGTCAAATTTCCTCATGGATTAAAGAGGGACCAAAATATTTGGTAGAATCTCTTCATTTTCATGGCATTTTATTGAGATTTTCACCGCCAAACGTCAGTAAATATCTTATTTCAGCAATCGATAAGTTTGTAGTTCAGAACTTTGCTACGTAGAAGGTGATCCAGTGAGAAACCCTTGGATATGTTTCTGAGAGGATGTTTGTAGCATTTTATGTGGTTGAGGGAAACGGTTGGAATGTTCTTGGAGATTCTTTCAGAATTTTCAAGATTTTCAGAAATATCTGTAGATGTTTATTAAGAGATCAATGGTGGAAATTACGTTAAAACGTAGGTTGTACGAAATCATTAAAAAATTTTGGAGCAATAGTTACAGGAGTTTTGTAAGTTTTTTGGATAGAAATTTCCCTTGTGAAGATTCTGCGGAAATCTTTTGAACCCCTGGATTACTGCTGATAACAGTCGCGGTGTTTCTAAAACCATTATTATCGAAAAAAAAATCCAATAAATCTGCGTTCACCATTCGTTTTCTATGGCTATTTTGCATGTTCAGGCAAAATTTAAAAAAAAAATCGAGTCACGCCTTTTTGATTGTATGAGTCCAGAAATTAAAAAGAAATTGCAAATATTTGAACGAGCAGTCAAAGGCCGTGACTATCAAATGGAATTTACCATCAAAACTTGATTGATAGTTATTTTGTTTACTTATTACTTGCATCTGAGTGGAGTTTTTAATTAGGAGATCAACAAAGTATTAAGTTACGCACTTTCAGCGGCGTAACAATCAAAAGCATTTTTTTATGTACTAATCTAGTTTGAATGTTCTCTATGACAAATCATGATTAAATTCATTTGAAGTTCCTCCTGATTTTTCATTGGCTCAAGCGCAATGAGGCATTACAGAGCCAATTTGATCATATAACTAAATCAGTTTTTTTTGCACAATATTCAAGCTAGTTTGGTGAACCCATGTACTCAGGTTTCTATAAAATTTTACATGCAATTCATGAGTACATTTTGTATAACAAAGCACATGTATATTTCAATGACTCAATGAACTTTAAGATTGATTGTGGGCAGCTACTTTGTTCAATATTTCTTTCCCATCAAAATGTATTGCCATTAACATTCAGAGTGAGTAGTGTGTGAAATGAGTGGAAATTATTGAAATAGATAGCAGCGGTATAGACTGGAAAAAATAGTGAAGAGTATGGAACATACTTCATTATTTTGTTCCATGGAATATGTACAGCAAAGCTTAAATTATAAGTTATGCTTGCAGAGCTTTATTTCAAATGACTGTCTCAAACAATAAAAACTTAATGTATAGTAACTAACTACCAGAAGAAAATGCTTTACTCTTATATGAGTTAGCACAGTACTCATTAGAATGTTCACCATTATATAACCTATGAAAACTTGTTTAGCTCCTGCAGAACGATTTATTTTATTTGGCATCACCAATTGTAGTGGCTGTTGTTTCCAAATCAAACCAAAACTTGACACAAAAAAAAAGTATTCTTCAATAAGTTAAGTACCATAAAATGGGGTGTTAAGGACTCGTGGGGTTTTAAGAGATTGAGCTTCTTCATCAACTTTGACAAGTCACAAAAACGTCGAAAGTCGATATATCAGTCATCTGAAATACTTGATTTGTTCGGAGGATTGTGAGCTGAATTATGTAATAGGGGATGTCTATTGAAATATAGTATTGTAGAGTCTAGATGTTGAAAACTTCTCGAAACATTTTTGTTCGATTTTTATAGGCTAAATACATTTAGCTACAAAACTATAAAACAATATTAGGAAAAACATGGGAGTAATTTAGAAGTTAATTAAATTTAATTAAGATCATAACGTAACCAAAAACTTTTAAAAATTTTATCTAAATCTCGTCTTTTTCATGGAAAAAATCTCTTTTCGAAAATAAGTGGGATGTTAAGGGACTATCTTTCCGACTTTTTCCTAGTAACTAAACTCATTCGATTAATGCCGCAATATATTGCAACATACTTTTGCCTTGTTCCGTGAAGTAAAACTGCATTGTAAAAAATAAGGGGTCTATTTAATTTGTTACTCAATATCATCAAAAGTGTCTATTCTCGAAAATCGGTAAAACTGGCAGAAAAATCTTGGGTGAAATTATGAAAAAAATCCACGTGCTCGGCTGGGATTTGAACCCAGGACTCTTGTATGCTAGACGAGCGCTTTACCAACTAAGCTACCGAGCCACTTGGTGACCCAATAACTGAGTTGGTTACAAGTTTAGAATTCAAATCCCTACAGACTACGCGGACCCCTTTCATAACCCATATCAATCCATCTTATGTTAAATACACACGCGCGAAGAGCGAGTGCGATTTTGCTTAGTTGGTAAAGCGTTCGTCTAGCATACAAGAGTCCTGGGTCCAATCCCAGCCGAGCACGTGGATTTTTTTTCATAATTTCACCCAGAATTTGTCCATCTTTACCACGCGTAATGAGTTAATTAATTTAATAACCATGCGGATTGGATTACCGAACAGCTCAATATAAGCGTCAATTTATAGAAAAATCTTGCGAACAACGTATTGAAGTAAATATGGATTTTTTCTTGATACTTTTTCCAAAACTTGTTCGATCACGCTTGAAAAATGTTTGGAAGATTCGAATGATTCTTTTATTTGGAGATGGTTTTGAAGCCATTGATCCTTCTATTGATAATCCTATGAAGTGGTAAACAATATAAATATTTTGTCATTTCTGAGCTCTTTTTGAGAAACATCGTGGCCTCGTCGGGCACTTAATGCACTGTGTTATAAGAGTGTATGTTAGATTTCTGCTCCATGCTGGAATACCTTTCTTCAGTATTTTTTCGAACATGCCACTGGGTGTTGCATGCAAATACGTTGTTTAGTATACTGTTTTATTTACAGGGGAAATTAGCCATTTGCCATATTAAAATAAAAGCTTGTTGAAATTATCCTTATATTATAGATTATTAACGAAGTTACTCTGAATAGCTCATATGATTCGTAAACTGCAAACATATAGGTTATGATCCTGTTGCATATAAGTATAAATCATAATCATTTCATGACAGTTTTACGATGTATTGATAGTTCCCAGATAGGATTAACAAATTAAAGATTTGGAAGTTAAAAACAACCGGTTTGCGTTTGCAGAAGTTTCAAGTTCAATAATATTGATGTATTATCTGATAAAGGTTGAACATAACTTATGAAATTGAATGATAGCATCAAAGTTGTTGACCAAAAAGATTTTGTTTTGTTATTGGAAAAATATGGTTTTATTTACGAAACTCAAATTCCTTAACACCCCATTTTACATTTCCGTCAAAAATCACACATTTTCATGATTATCTCAGAAATCTGTCATAGGATCCTCATAATTGTATTTGGCTTTTGATATACACGACGAGAGCATGATAGGACTGTCCTTTGTTCAATTATTGACATTCTAGAAATTGCTCGAATTTAGAGTTGAAATTTTGTTTCATCCCTTAACACCCCATTTTACGGTATTCAAACCACTTTGAAGTTTTGTTGGTACATTTGTATTAATAACACCACGTAACAAAAATAACATTTTTGCGTGTCTCAAGGATCAAATTATGTGTCTCTAGTAGATTTGGGATTGCTGTATCTGATGCCGTTTTCAGAAATGTTCCAGCACGTCACAATTTTTAGCTACAGGTCTAGGATAGCCATAGAAAATGACTGGTGAGCACGGATTTGATGGATATTTTTTTCTCATGATAAAAGTCTAGGGAGCACCGTGGCAGCCACTTGCGGAAAAACTTGTGGAGGTTTCTATTGAGAAACGTTTTGAGGATTCTCTGGTGAAATTGTTGAAGTAGCTGCGAGAAGAATGACTGATGCCACCAATCGAGGCATTGTTTGAAGAATGAATTCCTCAAGGAAGTTCTAGATAACAATAATCAGGAGGTTTAAAAATAATTCCTTAGAGGTCACTCTTACAGAATGATTCCATAAATTCGTGAAATGATGTTCTTAACCCACCGTCGCCCTAGTGTACTGAGTACACGCACTTTGCGAAAAGTCGTAAAACACGTTGAAAATCCCTTCAAATTGTTCCGGGTGTTGATCCTATTCCAAGATCTACTCTTCTTCTTGCGTGTAGAGAAGAAATTTTTCGAAAAAATCAACGAAAAGTATTCGAAAACATCGTGTTTTTAACCTAAGTTTTTAGGCGTGTACTCAGTACACCAGTGCGACCGCTCGTGTAACTTTTTTTTACCAGGCCCGTCACACGACCGGTCGCATCGTGTACTGAGTACACGCGGAGCAATTTTGATTGTACATCCAAAGCTAGGCAAGATAGAATATGGATGTATTCGACAAATTTCTTCAGTCCAACGGTACCAATTGGTCAGTGGACAGAAAACACTTTGGAAACATCCTCATCTTCCTGTGGCCATCGGATTGTGCCCCGGGGGAACCGATGTAGTGGACATTTCGCAATGCAACATCTCGTACACAAATATCTCAGGATCTAGATTTTTTAGCAAGATGGTGTCTTCGGCAAAGTTGTTCAATAGGTCAAGGGCTAACATTTGATAGGCTGCTTGTTTCGAAATTCTACCACCAGATGGTGCTAGTGAGCATTTAATTTTTCAAACACCGATATCTCAAGATCCTGATTACCTAGACAGATGATGTCTTCGACAAAGTTGTTTAGTAGGTCAAGGACTAACATATGATAAGCTACCTAACAAGAAAAACTGCTACAAGATGGCGCTAGTGAGCATGCAATATTTCAATCAAGAATATCTCAGAATCCCGATTTTTTAGAAAGATGGTGTTTTCAGCAAAGTTGTTCAGTAGTTCAATGGCTACCATGTGATGATCTTCTTGATTCGGAATTCTTTCAATAGATGGCGCTAGTGAGCATGATATTTTGCGAACACAGATATCTCAGGATCCTGGTTACCTATAAAGTTGACGTCTTCGACAAAAGTGTTGAATAGGCCAAGGTCTAGCATGTAATAAGCCACCCAACTTGAAATTCTTCCAACAGATGGCGTATTTTGATCGCGAATATCTCAGGATAACGATATTTTAGCAAAATGCTGTTTTCGGCTAAGATGTTTAGTAGATTAAGGACTTAACATGTGATATGCCGTTTGATTCGGATTTCTTCCACAAAACGACGCTGAAGATGCAATTTTTCGAACGCAGATATATTTGGATACTGATCGCTTAGAAAAATTAACCTGAGATATTTTCATCACTAATAAATATTACCCCTTCGGCAAGGTTGTTCTAAGATGAAGGCCTAAATGCAAGGAACCTCAAGTTTTAAAATTCTTTCAACTGGTGGCGCTATTCAGCATGCATATTTTGATTGCTAATATCTGAGGATCCCGATTACATCCAAATATAAACTTCTCGGCTCAAAAGTTCAGTAAGTCAAGTACAAACTTGTGATGGGCCACACTTGTTTGGGAATTCTTCCACTAGATGGTGCCACTGAGTATGCTAAATTTTCAACCCAAATATCTAGGATCGTGAATGCTTAATCATGAAAATGACGTCTTCAACTAAGTTGTTTATTCTGTCCAAGACTGATGCATGTTTACCATGTAATAAACCGTGTAATTCGAAAACGGTGCTCTTCAGCATGAAAAACCCATCAGAATATACTTCAGAATTTCATGGACAGTCAAATTTCCAGTCGATACTCAAAAGATCATCCACTCATGGAACAGATGTTCTTTAGAAAGCTGATAAAAGGGAGCATTATAGTAATTATGATTTTTTTTGTTTTAAGTATGGTTTCATGGGTCGATATCGAACTATGGAACATCGACTAATACATGTTTGACTATATTTAAAAATATGACGATCAAAATCATTGCAGCCTGCAGTTGGTCGCATATATACGAATCGGTCGTTAAAAAAATGATCGATGGACACCTATGAGAGTGTGACGCATTTTTGTCTGTGCTGAAATCAAAGAACTGTCAATGGTGGTTACAATTGAGCAATAGGCCTTTTCACGAGACGTCTCAAATCAGCTGATTCGGAAGGTCTTTTACAGTTCTTCTATACAAATGCCGAACGTGTCGGTGGTTCTAAAAGGTAAACAATAATACAAAATAACGATCAAATAATTATGAAGGCGTAATCGGTTTTCTAGAAAACATCTATTCTGTGAATTCAACTGAATTTTCTGATAAAATTGTCAATAGCATACTGCAGTAGCACGTGATATTTTTTTGCTATCAAACAGTATATTTCAAGCACATTGATTGGTTAAAATAATGCGAATAATAGCCTTAAAACTGGTGCTAGACTTAGTACACGATGCTTATCATTTTTACTTCCATTTGAAAAAAAAAAAATCAAATCTCTAATGAGCCTTTGTACGTGCCATAAATTCTTTCGTTCTCATGACTTTTACTGTACGCCGTTTGTTGGTGCTGTCTCGCTCTCTCTCTCACGGGCAACTTGAAAACAGAGCGCACAGTAAAAGCCAAACGTTTTATAGTTGCCCGTGAGAGAGAGCGAGATAGCTCCAACACACGGCGCACAGTACAAGTTAAAAGAACAAAAGAATTTATGGCACGTACAGAGGCTCACGGGCGGCAGAAAGCTGTTACACAAAAACAAAGATGGATGTGTTAGTGCAAAGTGATATGAGAAACTCGGTCTCTCATGGCGACTCACGGGATGGCACGCACACTACAACATTGTTCGAATCACCTCGAATGTAATAGATATTGCCTGTGTTGTTTACAAATAAATTCAAAGTGCTCTTTGTGCTAGTATAACCATATTATGATTATACTAGCACAAAGAGCACTTTGAATTTATTTGTAAACAACCAGTAAGTGAAATTATCGGTCACGGCGATAATCATAAGCCTATCTTTCAAGCTGATTTTCCAGAGGAAAAAGACGTGCCGTAATATCAAACCCGAAAAGTACTGCGAGAGTGTGCTCTCACGAGATGTGCAGCAACGAATTTAGATTATCACCAGCAACGAGAAGTTTGCGTCCTACTTTTCTACTAAATATAAAAATAATATTGTTCAATTTGAATCTAGAATTTGAAGTAGAATGAACCCTATATGTTTGATTTTATTTTGTGCTTATCTATTAATTTACTGGTACCGTAATCCGGGGTATCATTGATCAGTGGGGTAACATTGATCAGAATGACTCATTCGTAATCAGTTGGTATCATCATTTATTGATGAAACATTTCCAAAGCATGAATGTTGCATATCTTTCTTATATTTATGAGCTATTAAAAATAAAGATTTTTGCAAAAATTGCATTAACTTTATGCGTAAATTTGTCAAGTTTGCGAAATAATGATTTCAATGGTTAAGGATGACACTACCAAAGATTCATGTCTCACATAAGTTCTGCAAGCGTTATGAGCAAGGAAAACGTGGTTCTCACTAAAATTGGCATCGCCAAAAACGATTCCGCTTTCAAAACTTTTATAAGTATGTTCAATTAGGCAACATTAACGAATTACTGTTAAGAATTTAGAATTCCCTTAGGAAATTGCCTACCTTTAGGCGTATTCCGCTGTTCGAGGTGTTTTTAATTTTGAAATAACTCAAAAAGTAAATGAAATGTAAGCGTTTGGACATCATATTCGGCTTCAGGGGCCATGATTTAAGGTAGTAACGACATTTTCAATATTACCGAACGTCGTTTACATGGATGATCAATGTTACCCCATATCAGCTTAATGAAAAAATCACATAAAACATTTTTGTCAACATGCTTAAATCTTTCGAAAACCAAAATACAGTATACAGTCACGAGCTATGGGTGGCAGTACTTGTTTAAAAATATAAAACTCAGAACATTTGCATTTTTGAATCAAATATTCAGGAAATATCCTAAAAACTGATCAATGTTACCCCGGATTACGGTAGCGAAATGTTTTAACATTTGACAAAACGTGTATTGATGAGCCCAAATGATCAGTATCATAAGATGTTCAGAAAATTAAATGCTCACTGGCGCAGGGTTACTCAAAATATAATTGCCAATAACATGTGAGCACTTTCTTAACCTAATAAATTGGATGAAGACGTCAAGTTTTAAAACAATCTGGAACTAGATATTCTGTATTTGAAAATAAATTAAACCAGGAGCTCTTTCTCTAGCCTAATGGAATTATTTGAAATCTAACGGCCCATTGCATTTTGAATTGAATGTGGAAGAATTTTAAGTAGGTATATTTTACACTTAACACATTGGTCCATGATATACAGAACAACTACATCAAAGACACCATCTTTGTAATCTAATTTTATTTTCCTAACCAGGATCCTGAACTAATTCAATTCGAAAATTACGTTTTGTGGAAGAATTCTGAATCAAACTGCATATCACATGTTTAGTCCTTGACCTACTAAACATCTTTGCTGAAAACACCATCTTGTCAAAATATCATTATCTTAAGATATTCGCGAGCAAAATACAGCATGATCACTAGTGCCATATGGTGGTAGAATTTCAAGTTGGGTGGCATATTATATACTAGACCTTGACCTATTCAACACTTTTGTCGAAGACGTCAACTTTATAGGTAGCCTGGATCCTGAGATATCTGTGTTCGCAAAATATCGTGCTCACTAGCGCTATCTATTGAAAGAATTCCGAATCAAGAAGATCATCACAAGGTAGTCCTTGAACTACTGAACAACTTTGCTGAAAACACCAACTTTCTAAAAAATCGGGATCCTGAGATATTCGTGATTGAAATATTGCATGCTCACTAGCGCCATCTTGTGGCAGTTTTTCTTGTTAGGTAGCTTATCATATGTTAGTCCTTGACCTACTAAACAACTTTGTCGAAGACATCATCTTTCTAGGTAATCAGGATCTTGAGATATCGGTGTTAGAAATATTAAATGCTCACTAGCACCATCTGGTGGCAGAATTTCGAAACAAGCAGCCTATCAAATGTTAGCCCTTGACCTACTGAACAACTTTGCCGAAGACACCATCTTGCTAAAAAATCTAGATCCTGAGATATTTGTGTACGAGATGTTCCATTGCGAAATGTCCACTACATCGGTTCCCCCGGGGCACAATCCGATGGCCACAGGAAGATGAGGATGTTTCCAAAGTGTTTTCTGTCCACTGACCAATTGGTACCGTTGGACTGAAGAAATTTGTCGAAGACATTCATATTCTATCTTGCCTAGCTTTGGATGTACAATCAAAATTGCTCCGCGTGTACTCAGTACACGACGCGACCGCTGGTGTAACTTTTTTTTTGAGCGACTGACGGAAGGTTAATTAGTTGGTAGTGAGTTATGATTTTTGAATAAATTAATGAATAAGTGCTTACAGGTACAATGGCAGATATGCCTGAAAAATCCATTAGAACTTACTTGTGGAAGACATCTCTTATGGTATAACTGTTGGAATCTCTGAAAGACCTTCTGGAAATTACTCTAGAGCCACGTTTCTCAACAGGGGGTTTTCCGCCGTTACAAAGGTTGAGAAACAGTGCTCTAGAGCATTCTAGAGTGGCAATAAAATTGAGAGAATGACTGGAATCTCTCCATGAAACACTGGATGATTTTTCGAGAGAATATGTTTGTATTCTCAAGGAAGTCTTAAGACGATGCAGATAGTATGCAACGATTCGTCCTAAAATATAGATTGTACTATGCAATCTTTTGGGAATTTTTCTAGAAATTTTTATTAGATCTTGCGCACAGAACTCTAAAATGCTGTTAGATTTTTTTTCTGAAATCAAAGCAAGCTCTTTCAACACTCCTCTTTTCTCCTCATCCTAATTTGTACATAGGCTCACCTTTAAAGCTAAACATTTGTTCTCACTGCTTACTTCTTTACGCTCCGTTGTTTTGCCACTTTCTATGGAGACCTCTTTGTTGAAATCTATTTAAACATATTTGCATACTTCTGTGGAGACTTCTAGGAAGAATTTTGTGGAGACTTTCGTGAAGACTACTGCGAAAACTTCTGTGGAGACTTATATGAAGACCTCTATAAAGATTTCTGTGAAGACTTCTGCGAAGACTATGTGACGACTTTTGTGAAGACTTCTGTGAAGAACTCTATGAAGACTTCTGCGAAGACATTATGTGAAGACTTTTGTGGAGATTTCTGTGAAGATTTCTGGGAAGACTACTGCGAAGACTTCTGTGAGGACTTCTGTTGAGACTTCTGTGAATATTTCTGGGATTCCTGAGGACACTTCTGTGGAGGCTTTTGATGAGACTTTTGTGAAGACAAATAATGCCGGATATTATAATGGTGGAAGCCTTCTAACAGACATAATTGCCAAGCTCAGCTGTGAATTCTTGAAGGTTCTTTATGCAATGTCGTGAAAGAACTCGTCCAAGACCTGGAGTTCTTACGGAAAAATCCTGACATTTTTGGAGGACTCCTTAAATAACAACTTTTTTTTGTTGCGACGTTTTGAAGGTATTACTTCAAATAGCTTGAAAAACTATTTCAATTACTGTTATTTTTTGAAGATTCTTTTAAAAAATCATCAAATAAGTCTTCCAAGCAATTCATGTCTAAAAAACTCCCGAGAGAATTTCTGAAGTATTTGTTGTAGAAATTTATAGAAAAATATGATGAAGGAACCACTTAGAGTATTCTCCGTGAATTCATAGAGAAATTCTTGGAAATATTTAAAGACATCTTCGTAGGAATATTTCTTGAAAATTCCTGAAGATTAACTGAAATAAGTCTTCTCAGTTACTTAAGCAAAAAAATACCTGCGTAAACTGATAGGTTTTACTTGTGGAAGAACTTTTGGAGGTTTACAATTTTTTTGGAAGATTCTCTGGTGCAGTAATCACGAAAAAAATCCTTACAGTAATCATCATAATGAAGAATTATTTAAGGAAAATCTATTTAACAATATTCTTAACCAATTCCTGGAGGAATTCGATGTTACACTTGAAAAATGACTCCAGAAGACTCCAGAAACCATCTTTTGGAGAAACCTCTACAGAAATATCTACAGATATGCCTGAAAAATCTGTTCAGATATTCCTTGTGGAATCTATGATGGAATTCCTTCAAAAATTCTGGAAGACACAAAACCATCAATGCTTTTGAAATATCATCTGAAAAACACTCTAGAGCATTCTGGATGAATGGTTTCATAAATATTCGAAATAATTACTTCAAGAATGACTGGATCCTCTTTACAAAGCCCTGAAAGAATCTTTGAAAACAACTTCTGAGGACTATGTAAAAATACTTGTGTAGTAATTTTTGAAGGAACTCCTGAGACATATCACACAGATTTTATGCAATCGTCCTCAAAATGAAATTGTACTATGAAATCTTCAAAAATTTCTCAAGATATTTAAGTTGAATTGCTCTTACACATCGTACACTTCGAATATTTTTTGAAAAATTCTGTAGGATTTTATCATCTTTTTTTTTTTGACACGTTCTGAGGAGACCTCTTCGTAGAAATCTTTTTTTTTTATATATTTGGATACTTCTTCGAAGACTTCGAATGAGACATGAACACTTCCTTGAAGACTTCCGTGAAGACTTCTATAAAGACTTATCTGAAGACTTCTGTGAAGACTACTATGAATATTTCTGTGAAGACTCCTGTGAAGACTTCTGTGAAGACTTCTGATAAGACTTCTGTGGAGAATTCTGTGAAGAATTCTGTGAAGATTCTATGAAGGCTTCTGTGTAGACTTCTATGAAAATTTCTGTGAAGACTTATGTGAAGTCTGATGTGAAGGTTTCTGTGAAGACTTCCAAAAACACTTCTGTGCAGGCTTCTGATGAGACTTCTGTGAAGGCAAATGTAATGACTTCTTGAGACGCCTTCGTGGACACCTCTGTATCAACAACTGGGGAGGCATTTTTCTGCCGGCTTGAGTGAAGACTTCTGTTAAACATTCTGTGAAGAATCTCTGAATTGTGGGAACCCCATGAAGACCCATGTGGAATCTTCCTTACAAACTTTTGTGCTAGCTTCTGTGGAAACTTCTGTAGACACCATTGTGCAAAAAAAATTTCAGGATTTACTCTTGTAAATTCGTTAATAATATCATTCGTTGACAACTTTCTAGGGAGACCTCTTTGTTGAACTGTATTGAAACACATTTGAATACTTCTGTGAAGACTTCTGTAAAGACGTCTGTGAAGTCATCTGTGAAGGCTTTTATGAGGACTTCTGTTAAGACATTTGTGAAGACTTCAAAAAAGACTTCCCTATAGGCTTCTAGTAAGACTTCTATGAAGAAAAAAGTGAAGACTTCCGAAAAGAAGCGTTTGTGGATATCTCTGAAAAGATTTTTCTGAAGAGTTGAGCAACGGATATCTCTATCTATGAAATCTCTAGAGACTTCTATAGAAACATCATTAGGACCGATGCAAATACCTCTATACAAACTTCTATGCTTGCTTCTGTGGAAGCTTATGTAGACACCTTTATAAAGACATTTTTTTGAAAAATATTTCCTTAGGATTCATACTTGGAATTTCGTCAATTATATCGCTTCTAGAAAAAAATATATCTATCGATTCCTATTCAAAGTTTCAATTGAGGTTGCACCATCAATTTTTTGTAAAACATGTATTCAATACCCAAAGGGTTTGCGTCAGCAATGCTTCTACTAATACTTCCGAGGATTATTTCAGCAATACTTCTATGAATATGTTTCAGAAAATTTTCAGCAGCAATCTATAAAAAATTTTCATGAGCAATCTAGGAGGTTTGCTTGCATGAAAATCTGTAGGCATTCTTTGCTTTGGTAGCAGAGCGTTCTTCCAAAATTCCTCCAAGAATTTTAATTTACTCTAATGGTCAATAGGTGTCAAATATTTTCGTTTCGTATTAAGTTGGTGAACAATGTCTCCGAAGTCTTTCATCGACTCCCTCATGGAAACCCAGTCTACACCCCTGGACTCCGAAGAAGCCCAATCGCCCAAAGCTGAGGAACAAGCTTTTCCCATTTCCCACTGAAGTTGACGGGTAATTTTCAGCACGGAAACGGCGACCAACTTATCGAATGGCCATGTTTATGAATGAGATTCGTCCGAAGAGCGTCTGAAGAGGGGGGAGAGGAGTCCGCAGCGCGAAGCCAGGTTCGGTTTGAGTTTTGACGTTCTGGTGTCTAATTTAGGTGAATTTATTAGCATATTTAAGGAGCTTTCCGCGGAGCGGGAAAATTACGCCGAATGCCGCAAAGGCCCGGTCTTTTGCGGGATTGTTTTATGACTTTGAGACCGAATTTTGATGACGGAGCGCGGCGTGTACTCGTTATTCGTTGTGAGTGGAATGGGAATGGGTGGGGAACAATATTTTCTCGTGTATCGAAATGAGAAAGAAGTGTCAGCTTCTTACGAGCTTGCAGTAAAAAAGTTCGAAATTCATTAAGGTAAGTCAAAAAGCTCTTGCTGGATCTAATTTCACACTGTGTTAAGCTTCGTTCCAAATATCTTGAAATCATTTGGATGGTTTTGTGTAAATTCAGGTATCATCGTTTGGTGGAATCTGGAAAAACTGGAAGGTTTCCTCCAGGAAGGTGGAAAAGCTTCCTCCTGGAAGTAGGAAAAGCTTTCTCGTGGAAGCTGGAAAAGTTTCCTCTTGGAAGCTGGAAAATCTTCTGCCTAGAAGCTGGAAAAGCTTTCTCCTGGAAGCTGCTGCAAAGATTCCTCCTGGAAGCTGGAAAAGCTTTCTCCTAGAATCTGGAAAAGCTTCCTCCTAGAAGATGGAAAAGCTTCCTCCTGAAAGATGGAAACGCTTCCTCCTGAAAGCTAGAAAAGCTTTCTCGAGGAAGCTGGAAAAACTTCCTCTTGGAAACTTTCTCGTAGAAGCTGAAAAAGCTTCTTCCTAAAGGCTGGAAAAGCTTCCTTGTTGAAGCTGGAAAAGCTTCCACCTGAAGCTGGAAAATCTTCCTCCTTAAAGTTGGAAAAGCTTCTTCCTGAAGGCTGGAAAAGCTTTCTCATGGAAACTGGAAAAGCTTCCTCTTGGAAACTTTCTCCTGGAATCTGGAAAATCTTCCTCCTAGAAGCTGGTAAAGCTTCCTCCTGAAATCTGGAAAAGCTTCCTTTTTAAAACTGGAAAGCTCCTCCTGGAAGCTGGAAAAGCTTTCTCGTGGAAGCTGTGAAAGCTTCATCTTGGACACTTTCTCCTGGAATCTGGAAAAGCTTACTTCTAGAAGCTGGAAAAGCTTCCTCCTGAAAGCTGGAAAAGCTTCCTCTTGGAAGTGGGAAAAGCTTCCTTCTGGAAGCTAAAATATTGTAATACTAATACGGCACCTACTAATCGGCACCTAACTCTCCACTGAATTCTGATTACTTTTGGACAATCCTAAGAATTTAGTTACACCCATCAATTCTCAAATGTTCTTCCTTGTAAGTCTAAAACCACCCTGATACATTGCTTCCGAATTGGCTTTGAGGTCAACTGACAACCTTCTATTGGTTGGTAAATCCATATCCTTACCATAGGTATGTCGGCAATTGTGCAATGTCGTTCCAATCTGGGAAATGGATTTGCTAGCTGCAAATTTGGTTTTCCGGCAGAAGGACATGATCGAAAACAAGCAAATGGCATGTTGGGATTGCTTCCTTCTCTTCTAACAACACGGTCGGCATCGTCGTTGGTCTACTTGTATCCGCAAGTCAGGATACAGACTTGTCTGCTTAGACTCTGGAGGCATTGAATTGCGTTAGGTAAATTTAACATGCTTGCATTCCTCAACTCCCCCACAACCGTGCAGATTTTGTCAAATCTTTAAAAAGACACGAATCCATTCCCCCATACACAGATAGATAGACGGGGGACATGGATGGCGCCACATCCAAACGAGCCGAATCTAGGTCAACACTAGGAGCGAAAACACATTTTCCGAAACTGAGCGTCCATCTGTAGCTGCAAAATAAATTACCTTCAAGCATCCGTTAAATTGAATTCAGTTGAATACACTCTCATCGTCTCACACCGGTGTGACCTTTTCCAGCTTTTCCCATCCCTGAAGGGGGATGGTCGGTGGAAATTTATGAGCTATCTCACTCGGGTAGTGGACGAATTTCACTGAATTTCCCTTTCACGATCGGATGTCTCCACTGCGATTGCCAACAAGCTCTTTGGATTTCGTACCTGGTCTAATTCTGTTGAGATGTTCTCTTTTGCGGCGGTCACTAGTTTAACGGATGAGTGCCGGGTTTTAAAAATAGTTAGAGCAATGGTTATGATGCTTCAACATTTTCACTTCGATAAATCATTCCACGCTGATATTCTTTGAGATTTTTTACATGTATTGCAGCATTTTATAAGATAGGTTATGGCTTTGGTTAGAGAGAGTTGTCAAAAATGCCATGTACTTTAATTAATATCTGTAATATCTGAGTAGCAACTGATGAATTTTTAAGGAAATAGAGTTGTTTCTAGAATATGTCCCGTCGAAGAGTCTGAATATATCCTAAGAGCAGTTTTAAGAGAAGTTTTTCGGAAAGGCCCTTTTAAAAATTCTAGTCAGAATCCTCTTAATTTGGTACTTATTCGGTCAAAATTAATTGAGCTTATATGTTTGGGCTGGAAATACACATATTTCATCATGCCGTGTAAACGGAGAGGGATGCCCGAAGATCTAAATAATTAAGTTGGTTCTATACCAAATCCCGGAAATCATTTCCCGGATACCCCATTTCCCGGAATGACCCATTTCCCGAAAAATCGTTTCCCGGAATACCCCATTTCCCGGAAAGATATTCAAAAATAATTGAAATAATCAACGTCAAAAATAATTTAAAAAAAATTATTTACCGTCGTTTGGTTTGACATTGAGCAATAAGATTGATTTTAAACCACTATTTTTACAGCAAAAGTAATATCAGAATCATGAAAACAATGTGGAAAATTTCAAGAATATTTTCTAAATAGCCACTAGAATATCATAGATTTATTTTTTGGCGTCCATGCTAGCCATGAGATGCGTCGAAAAGACCGATCAAAATCCTAGGCCCACTGTCACCCTCACGGTGGTAAACTTCATTGATGTATCGTTTGGAACATCAATGATTGATTGGATTCTAATTGTTTATGTTGAAATAAAATATTTGAAAATTTAGCAATATAGCAACGGGCAACGTCTTCCTCCTTATATTTGAGATTTGAAAAGCAGTTTTACCAGTTAATTTGCAAACACATTAATAAGACAAATTCCAGCAAGGGTTGGGTGAGATTTATTTTAAATTACAAATTTTTACGGGAAGGATTTTTTCAAACAATTTGATTACAAGTTTAGTTTTGAATATTTATATATCATGTTGACAAATTTTCTAGATCTAACATCCCTTCGAATGGTTTCCAAATGTAGACTTACTTTAAAACTAAATAATGTCAAGATATTTTGATCATCTGTACCATCTATGTGCAGTATGTGAGAAACTTTTCTGCTGATCCGTTTCTGTGTTATTCTGATAGAGCTATTATTGTACACACTGTCTATATTTTCATTGGATAATTGCCCTTCTTTTATACTTAGGCTGTTCTTTTGAGTTATGTCATTGGAACAACTAATAATGTTCAATTAGAGCTACTGCCATTTTCATAGAGAATCACCCTTCTTTTAAACGTTTGCCGTTCTTCCGAATTATACCGACTAAAAAAATATTGGCGGGAAGACTGCTAATATTGAACATTAGAAATTTTCTCTTTTTTCAAACTAAGGTTATTCTGTTGAGATATTGGATTATACAGAAATTATTTCATGCAAAATTTTGACATATTTAAACTCCCCCTTGTTAATTTTGTTAGGCTTGTGACGTTTTCCTTAACTCCATCCCTACCTTTGGAATGAGTAACATGGTAACATCTTATTCTTTTTCTTTCTTGCATGACGTTTCAACTCAGAGCCTGCTTCACGGTTCAATATTTCAATGAGACAAAAAAGCTCTATGCTCTCGAAAGTGGAATAGTTTTCCAACCCGAAAAGATCTTCGACCGGTGGAATTGGAACCCGCGACACTTAGCTGTGGTCTTGCTGAATATAACCTTTATCCTACCCACCTCATTTCTTCATGGGGGTTGATAAAACACTAAGCCTTATCCTGAATTGGAGAATATAACCAAAAGGCTAGGATTGATATTATGCTCACCAACCGCCCATGGCGCGGGCCGTACATATAAGGCTGTGTTGGTTTCCAGCACTTCCTTAAGTCGACTCTTATGAGTTTTAAACATGCCTCCGTGTCGCAACAGGATAAGTGCGTCCTGAAAGGCACGTTAATACGTTATTTACCTAAGCGGAGGTCTTGTAAGCCGTTCAGTTCTAACATTCACATCGCAAAAAAAAAAACAAAATCCGTGAAAATTGATTTTCGGTAAATTCCGGAAAGTGGCATTCCGGGAAATGGGTTTCCGGAAAATGGGTTATTCCGGGAAATGAATTCCGGGAAACGGCATTCCGGGAAATGGTTTTCCGAGAAATGTCATAGAATCACTCAACTCAATAAATTCAAATTTATTTTGAAATTACAGGAGTCTTTAATTTATTTCATACTCGCTTAGTTTGATATTGTTTAACTGAAATCTGGCAACCCCGCTGTATTTTTTTTATATTTTCTTTTATTTATTTAGTTTTGAATCAACCCAGAGTACCTCATTTTGGAATGAGCAATAAATTTTTCGTCGAGATCCAATATTGGCTGGGACTTGATAATGAAAATTCGAACATTTTTACTTACATACGAAATATTTCAACATTGGATCAATACACCTCGGAGAGTTGGGTATTTTCGTGGAATGTCTGATAAACACGATGGAATATGAAATTTTGTAATCAAAATATACATATAAATTTATTTAAATTAAAAAAAAAAATATAAGTATATTTGGCAACACTGTATCTAAGAAAATATTTTTTCGTAGACTCCATAAATGATTTACTTCAAAAGTGATGAAGGTATTTTTTTTCTATATGTTTAATAGATTCGAAGATATAAATTGAGGAATGTTAGTAAAATCATGGAATGACCTATACTTATATCTATGGAAACTGCATTGACACTTCGTGCAAGACGGCGAAGGAATGTGGCGTCAACGATTGTCGACTGAATCATCATACACTGTTGCATTCTCCAGCTGCGACAACCCATGATGTGGTGTCAACAAGTCATCTGAGCGAGACAACCGCGAGCGAGTGAGGGGCCGTTCTTCAGAATAGTTCCTGTGACACTGTACGGCAATGATTGCGAGGTGAACGTCTACGCGTTCGTGGACGAAGGGTCGAAGATTACGCTATTGGAAGACACGGTGGCGGATCAACTTGGAGTCGAGGGGCCAACGGAACCTTTGAACTTGCAGTGGACCGGAAACATCAAGCGTAGTGAGCCAAATTCAATTTGGCTGCGATTTCTGGAATAGGTTCATCGAAACAGTATCAACTGTCCAACGCTCGTACAGTCGGTGGATTGCTGCTTCATTTGCAGACGGTGAACTACGAAGAAATGTGTTATGTCGTTATCCGCATTTATGTAGTCTGCCGCAGAAACGAGAAGGTCTCGTCAAAACTCTTGATTGGTCTTGATAACTTGAAGCTCATCGTACCACTGAAAATCAGAGAAAGAAGGTGGACGGAGCCGATAGCCGCCAAGAGTCGCGTCGGATGGAGCATCTATAGATGCGCGGCGACAACAGAAACGACGGTAGTGTGTGGGCTTAATTTTGGAGGATAGACCAATCAGGAGCAAGACCTCAGCCAATTGGTTCGAGACTACATTACGCTGGACAGCGCCGGTATAACGTGTTCCAATACTCCGTTAGAGTCCGAGGAGGATAAACGGGCGAAAATGCTGCTTGTGTCAACTACCAAAAGAATCGGTGGGGCCTTCGAAACGGGACTTTTGTGGAAGGTGGACTATCCACGGTTCCCGAGCAGCTGCGGCATGGCCTACAAACGGATGTGTGCCATGGAGAGACGACTGAAGAAGGATTCGACACTCTACGAACATGTTAGGCAGCAGGTTCGAGAATACAAGGTGAAGCAATACGCGCACAAAGCAACGCCGTATGAACTTTCCCCGTTAGTTCAAACCAGTGCTGGTACTTGCCGTTGGGGATCGTCCTGAACCCAAAGAACCCGAACAAGCTGAGGATGATCTGGGATGCAGCGGCAACAGTTGACGGGGTCTCCCTAAATACTGCTCTGCTGAAAGGGCCAGACTTCCTAACCTCATTACCGGCGGTCATGGGAAACTTTCTATTGTACCGCTAAGCCCTAACCAGAGACATCAAAGAAATGTTTCCGGGCTCAAGATTGTCAGTTCCAGCGATCCCTGTTCAGGGAGCATCCACATAAGGCGCCAGTAATCTACGTCATTGACGTAACCGTATATTAAAAACCTGAACGCCAGAGAATTCGACGCAGAGTATCCACGAGCAGCAGCAGCCATCGTTCATTGCCACTACGTGGACGATTACCTGGATAACTTCGGAACAGTTGAGGAAGCAGTGAAGATCGGACGCCAAATGAAGAATATCCACGCCGAAGGTGGGTTTGAAATCCGCAATTTTTTGAGCAATCTCTGCATTCCGCGTTGCTACATCCGTGGAGCCATAGTAAGCAGTTATTCCGAGTTGTAGGTCCACGTGTTCGTCGATACAAGCCAGTCAGCATATGCATATGCCGCGTATTTCCGAGCGGAAACGCCGGAGGATCCGGTGGTCAACCTCGTAGCAGCGAAATCCAAAGTAGCACCGTTGAAGCTATTGACGATTCCACGTCTCAAACTTCAGGCAGCTGTTTTGGGATCCCGTCAGCTCAACAGCGTTATTGCCATGCACGCTCTCCCAGTGACCAAGCGGGTACTGTGGTCCGATTCAAATACCGTCCTGGCCTGAATTCGGTCGGATCAGCGGCGATATCATCAATATGTCGGGTTTAGGATCAGCGAAATTCTATCGCTGACGGACGTCAACGAGTGGTGGAAGGTACCTACAGAAGAGAATGTAGCCAACGACGCAACAAAGTGGGGAGCGGGACCGAAAATCAGTTCCGACAGCCGATGGTTCGAAGGTCCCCAGTTTCTCCGACAGCCTGAAGAGTTATGGGCCGGAAGAGATGTTCAGATTGATCCAACGGAAGAGGAGATAGTGGCGTGTAACATTCACGACGCAATACAGCCAGCGCTGGTGGATGTAGCCAGGTTTAGCAAATGGGAGAATCTACATCGCACCATGGCGTACGTGCATCCAGAATGTGCAGCGAATTCATCGAAACGAAGCACGGCAGTCTGGAGCTTTGACGCAGGAGGAGTTGATAGTTGCCGAGAGATTACTATAGCTCCAAGCCCAATCAGAGTCCTTTGCGTTGGAATTGAAGCTGTTGCAGAAAACAAAAGGCAGCCCTGAGGGTTTTCACGAAGGCCTACCGACATCAAACACACTACGCAAGCTATGGCCGTTTGCCTACGGCTTCGGAGTGATGCGAAAACGAAGTCGTTTGGGAAACGCCGATTGGATACCTTTCCATACCAAGTATCCGGTAATTCTTCCTCGCGAACACCCCATCACAGTTCTTCTCGTCGACTACTTCCATCGGACTATCAAGCAACGCTAAGAAACGGATGGAAGTTAGCGCAATACTTGTCGGACGGAATCTGGAGGAGATGGATAAAGGAATACTTGCCCGTGATATCGAGAAGATCAAAGTGGTTCGATGAGGTAACGGAGGTAGCTGAGGGAGATTTGGTGTTGGTCGTGGACGTTACAGTACGGAATCAATGGGTGCGAGGAGAGAGAGTCGTACAAGGAAAAAATGGCAGAGTACGACATGCATGGGTGAGAACAGCGACCGGAATTTTGCGAAGACCAGTGGTAATGTTGGCGTTACTCGACGTCATATCAGGAAGTAAACCGGAAGCTGGTCACAATGGTTTACGGGTTGGGAGATGTGACGACGAGTACTCCTCAGCGCCTAACGATCAATAGATACCACAGGGGTGGCACTGGTATCGAGAAGCAGGGAGAATGTCAGAAAGGAATGATAACGATGATGAGCAGTTTTGATAGAAGTGAAACGAAGAAAAGAACGCATGTAGGAATTTCTATAATTAAATAAATTGGGAGTGAAGAATTTCTATCCTAAAGTAAAAAATACTATTTACAATCGGGGTGAATTAATTGTAAACCTAGTGTAAGTTAAATTTCTTTAAATAATAATTTGTAGCCTAATGAAAATTTGTTATTGGATATCACCTACTTAACCTAAAGTTGGGGATTAAAATTGATAAACCTAAAGGAATTGGAAAGGAGAACACTGATAAAATTGTAAGTACTATTTGTAAAGCTAAATTGGAAAATCCTAATTAAAAAACATTTGCAGCTAAAGCTGTTCCCAACACAAACTGCGAGTTTACTGTGGGACGCTAAAAGAAATCGGTACCGCAACATTCTGAAAAGGAATAATTTCCACTTATTCCTAAGAAAGTAGTAACTCCCATAAAGAATATCATTTCTATCTTTTGTCTTTCAATCATTTGTTTTTTCGATGTTTTGTTGTCTGAATTTCAGTACCAAAACCCGAGAAGGTAATTGACTCAAAATTAGAGAACAATTTACAAAGAATAAATCTAAAGAACATCAAGCCAATCAATCAATAGATAATCGAATGCATGCCAAAATGGTGTTAAGAATAAGTCTTAAGAGAGTTAACAGCTAGATTTAAATTTCAAAAGATACCAAATTTTTAGCGCTTACAAATGGATGTTTGACATTTATAAATCTCGACTTCTGAATCTTTCCTTATTTTAAAATAGCTCATTCTCGTACATAAAAAGGAAAGCCAGCTAGTCTTTCTTAAAAATCTATCATTCCCAAAATCCCCAAATATGGAAAACGCATTCATCGTTTGGCCCTCCATCCCATCAACAAACACAATTCGCAAACATCATTCAGAGAACCTTTTCCCGGAATCAAATCCCGAAAAAACAGAACCCTTAACCCTCGTCCCGAAACCAAAAGCTCTCTAAACGTCGAAATCACTTTCCTCCCTGCGGGAACAACCAGCAAAAAGGGTTGTCCTATGTTCGGCAGACAAAGTCTGATGCCTGAAACCGTTTCCCGGTGAGGAGTTGTCTCCGACCGTTCGACAGCTAAATGTACCTTCCGTATGGCAGTAGGAAAATAGCGTCGTGTGGCAGCCTCCCAGTGTGGAAAGTCAATGTTAGCTTTACGGATTTGCGTGTTGTATTTGGAAGCATTGTTCAGAACCTGGAACATGCTCTTGTTCTTCCGGGAATGGAGCAATGTTGCACGCTGATGCTAGGAGTGTGCATAAAGAAGACTTACTGGCAAGAAGATTTATCACTTTTAAAACGCTATTCAAGCATGATATTGTCACCGTAGAATACGCTTTTTTTTGGAAGAGCTTTTGTAATGCTTGATGTCCTCTCGTTAAAAAACCATAGATTCTGGATTCTGAAAACAAATCGAAATATGAAGGTTTTTAACCTAAACTACGTTGTGTGAAAATAACAATCAGATTTCTAAATAACTTATATTTGCTGAGGTCATTTTTTCCATACCTTAATTTTACTCTCATGATTAAATGGTTCAGAATCATTATTTTTCATCCCTCCTTTCTTTCTCATCCCTTCTTATATTTATTTTAAAAACGTAATTGAAAATATCGGAAAATAATTATTAAATAAAACATGGAACAACAACATTGTTAATTTTTTACAGATTTTCCAATTCACATAGCCTACTTTAAAATAAACAGAGGAATGAATTATTTTCGTTTAATTTAAAGACATTTTTCTTTTGTTTATTGATGGTATATTTGGTGAGCTCGTTCTAAGTTTTTTTTTCATATTTGGAATAATTTCCTTGTGGCAAAAACACTACCGATAGACTAATCATATAAAAGATCAGTTGAAAGCTCCAAGCTCAAACCACAATACTCAACAAGAACACACCAGAAACAGAAAGACCATAACAAGTTCCACAAAAAAATGAACCATTTAAATGCAATGGAGAGCAACCACCTTGACAAGGTTGACGGTTGTAATCGCTGTGGGCTCTTTCTTCCACTGCTTCACAATCCAGTCAGGACCCGTGTGGCAAACGGAGCTTATTCATACACACAAAAGCACAGAAGGAGAGACCGAGATGGAGATGTCTTTCAACTCACGGTGGCACAATCCCCCTGGCAGAATTGAGTTATGTTGCTTTAGTTAGAGACTCCGATGCCTCGGAAGCTGTTTCCTCCGTCGTCGTCGTTTGTGGGAGGATTGTGCTTGACAGGAGCCTCTGCTGCAAGTCGCTTCTTTTTTTCTGGTCCACAAAATCCCAGCTGTCCGTTTGGGGGACGACGTTCAAAGCAATGTGTTTTCGGATTCGGCCAAACGAGATGAATTTTGATTGGGATGAATCGCTTTATTCGAGCTTTATGTGCAATTTTTGGAGAGTTTATTCAGGGACAGTGCAACGAAATTTGCCATTTGAAGATTATGGTTCTGTACAAAAGTGTCTTCTACTTGTGAGAATTGCTTTTTTAAAAAAGAGTAGGAAATTGTCTATTGAAGGGAATGGTGGTAAATTTGATTTGTATGAGCAGTTCCAATCGAAAACAAATATGAAATCTAAACTTTCTTATTAAAAAGTTTTGGAATAAAATTATTAGAGCTCTTCAGCTTTTGAACCAGAAGCTCTCTAGCTTCTGGAGCAGAAGCTCTTCAGCTTTTGGAGCAGAAGCTCTCCAGCTTCTGGAGCAGAAGCTCTCCAGCTTCTATAGCAGAAGCTCTTCAGCTTCTTGAGCAGAAGTTCTAAAGATTCTGAAGGAGAAGTTCTTCAGCTTCTGAAGAAGAAGCTCTTCAGCTTCTGAAACAGAAGCTCTTCGGCTTCTGGAGCAAAAGTTTCTCAGCTTCTAGAGCAGAAGTTCCTCATCTTCTATAGCAGAAGCCCTAAAGATTCTACGGTAGAAGATCTTCAGCTACAGGAGCAAAAGCTTTTCAGCTTTTGGAGAAGAAGCTCTTCAGCTTCTGTAGCTTATTTAGCTATTGAAGCAGAAGATCTCCAGCTTCTGAAGCAAAAGCTCTTCAGAATCCGGAGCCGGAGCAAAAGCTCTTCAGCATCTGGAGCAAACGCTCTTCAGCTTCTGCAGCAGAAGCATTTCAACTTATGGAGTAGAAGCCCACCTGGAGCAGAAGCTATTCAGCTTCTCGAGCAGAAGGTCTTCAGCTTCATAAGCAGAAGCTCTTTAGCTTCTTGAGCAGAAGCTCTTCAGTTTCTTGAGCAGAAGCTTTTCAGTATCCGGAGCAAAAGCTCTTCAGCATCTTGAGCAAAAGCTCTTCAGCTTCTGTAGCAGAAGCTCTTCAGCTTCTGGAGCAGAAGCTTTCCTACTTCTAAAGCAGAAACTATTCAACTTCTGGAGTAGAAGCCCGCCTGGAGCAGAAGCTCTTCAGCTGCTGGAGCAAAAGCTCTTCTGCTTCTGGAGCAGAAGCTCTTCAGCTTCAAGAGCTGAAGTTTTTCTGCTTAAAGCTAAGGGTGGAGAAGCTCTTTTGATTTTGGAGCAGAAGCTTTTCAATTTCTGGAGTAGAAGCCCTCCTAGAGCAGAAGCTTTCCTGCTTCAGGAACAGAAGCTTTCCAGCTTCAGGAACAGGAGCTTTCCAGCTTTTGGAGCAAAAGCCCTTCAGCTTCAGGAGCAGAAGCTATTCAGGCTCAGAAGCAGAAGCTCTTCAGCTTCAGGAGCAGAAGCTCTTCAGCTTCTTGAGCAGAAGCTCTTCAGCTTCTGGAGCAGAAGCTATTCAACTTCTCGAGCAGAAGCTTTTCAGCTTCTCGAACAGAAGTTTTTCCGCTTCTATAGCAGAAGCTCTTTAGCTTCTGGAGCAGAAGCTCTTCAATTTCTCGAACAGAAGCTTTTCAGCTTCTTGAGTAGAAGTTTTCCGCTTCTGGAGCAGAAGCTCTTCAGTTTCTTGAGCAAAAGCTTTTCAGTATCCGGAGCAAAAGCTCTTCAGCATCTTGGGTAAAAGCTCTTCAGCTTCTGGAGCAGAAGCTCTTCAGCTTCTGCAGCAGAAGCTTTTCAACTTCTCGAGCAGAAGCTTTTCAGCTTCTCGAGCAGAAGTTTTTTCCGCTTCTGGAGCAGTAGCTGAAGGCTTCTGAAGCAGAAGCTTTTCAATTTCTCGAACAGAAGCTTTTCAGCTTGTGGAGCAGAAGCTATTCAACTTCTTGAGCAGAAGCTCTTTGGCTTCTTGAGCAAAAGCTCTTCAGCTTCTGTAGCAGAAGCTCTTCAGTTTCTTGAAAAATCTTGGGTAAAAGCTCTTCTGCTTCTGTAGCAGAAGCTTTTCAATTTCTCGAACAGAAGCTTTTCAGCTTCTCGAGTAGAAGTTTTTCCGCTTCTGGAGCAGAAGCTCTTCAGCTTGTGGAGCAGAAGCTATTCAACTTCTTGAGCAGAAGCTCTTCTGCTTCATAAGCAGAAGCTCTTTAGCTTCTTGAGCAGAAGCTCTTCAGTTTCTTGAGCAGAAGCTTTTAAGTATCCGGAGCAAAAGCTCTTCAGCATCTTGGGTAAAAGCTCTTCAGCTTCTGTAGCAGAAGCTCTTCAGCTTCTGCAGCAGAAGCTTTTCAACTTCTCGAGCAGAAGCTTTTCAGCTTCTCGAGCAGAAGTTTTTTCCGCTTCTGGAGCAGTAGCTGAAGGCTTCTGAAGCAGAAGCTTTTCAATTTCTCGAACAGAAGCTTTTCAGCTTGTGGAGCAGAAGCTATTCAACTTCTTGAGCAGAAGCTCTTTGGCTTCTTGAGCAAAAGCTCTTCAGCTTCTGTAGCAGAAGCTCTTCAGTTTCTTGAGCAGAAGCTTTTCAGTATCCGGAGCAAAAGCTCTTCAGCATCTTTGGTAAAAAATCTTCTGCTTCTGTAGCAGAAGCTTTTCAATTTCTCGAACAGAAGCTTTTCAGCTTCTCGAGTAGAAGTTTTTCCGCTTCTGGAGCAGAAGCTCTTCAGCTTGTGGAGCAGAAGCTATTCAACTTCTTGAGCAGAAGCTCTTCTGCTTCATAAGCAGAAGCTCTTTAGCTTCTTGAGCAGAAGCTCTTCAGTTTCTTGAGCAGAAGCTTTTCAGTATCCGGAGCAAAAGCTCTTCAGCATCTTGAGCAAAAGCTCTTCAGCTTCTGGAGCAGAAGTTCTTCAGCTTCTGGCGCAGAAACTCTTCAGCTTCTGGAGCAGAAGTTCTTCAGCTTCTGGAGCAGAAGCTCTTCAGCTTCTGGAGCAGAAGCTCTTCAGCTTCTGAAGCAAAAGTTCTTCAGCTTCTGGAGCAAAAGTTCTTCAGCTTCTGGAGCAGAAGTTCTTCAGCTTCTGGCGCAGAAACTCTTCAGCTTCTGGAGCAGAAGCTCTTCAGCTTCTGGAGCAGAAGCTCTTCAGCTTCTGGAGCAGAAGCTCTTCAGCTTCTGGAGCAGAAGCTCTTCAGCTTCTGGAGCAGAAGCTCTTCAGCTTCTGGAGCAGAAGCTCTTCAGCTTCTGGAGCAGAAGCTCTTCAGCTTCTGGAGCAGAAGCTCTTTAGCTTCTGGAGCAGAAGCTCTTCAGCTTCTGGAGCAGAAGCTCTTCAGCTTCTATAGCAGAAGCTCTTCAGCTTCTGGAGCAGAAGCTCTTCAGCTTCTGGAGCAGAAGCTCTTCAGCTTCTGGAGCAGAAGCTCTTCAGCTTCTGTAGCAGAAGCTCTTCAGCTTCTGTAGCAGAAGCTCTTCAGCTTCTGTAGCAGAAGCTCTTCAGCTTCTGGAGCAGAAGCTCTTCAGCTTCTGGAGCAGTAGCTCTTCAGCTTCTGGAGCAGAAGCTCTTCAGCTTCTGGAGCAGAAGCTCTTCAGCTTCTGGAGCAGAAGCTCTTCAGTTTCTCGAGCAGAAGTTTTTCCGCTTCTGAAGCAGAAGCTCTTAAGCTTCTGGAACAGAGGCTCTTCAACTTCTGGAGCAGAAGCTCTTCAGTTGCTCGACCAGAAACTCTCCAGTTTCTCGAGCAGAAGCTCTTCAGCTTCTCGACCAGAAGCTCTTCAGCTTCTCGACCAGAAGCTCTTCAGCTTCTAGAGCAGAAGCTCTTCAGTTTCTCGAGCAGAAGCTCTTCAGCTTCTCAACCAGAAGCTCTTCAGCTTCTCGACCAGAAGCTCTTCAGCTTCTGGAGCAGAAGCTCTTCAGCTTCTCGAGCAGAAGCTCTTCAGTTGCTCGACCAGAAGCTCTCCAGTTTCTCGAGCAGAAGCTCTTCAACTTCTAGAGCAGAAGCTCTTCAGAATCTGAAGCAGAAACTTTTCAGCTTCTGGAGCAGAAGCTCTTCAGCTTCTTGAGCAGAACCTCTTCAGCTCCTGGAGCAGAAGCTCTTCAGTTTCTCGACCAGAAGCTCTTCAGCTTCTCGAGCAGAAGCTCTTCAGCTTCTCGAGCAGAAGCTCTTCAGCTTCTCGAGCAGAAGCTCTTCAGTTGCTCGACCAGAAGCTCTCCAGTTTCTCGAGCAGAAGCTCTTCAACTTCTAGAGCAGAAGCTCTTCAGAATCTGAAGCAGAAACTTTTCAGCTTCTGGAGCAGAAGCTCTTCAGCTTCTTGAGCAGAACCTCTTCAGCTCCTGGAGCAGAAGCTCTTCAGTTTCTCGACCAGAAGCTCTTCAGCTTCTCGACCAGAAGCTCTTCAGCTTCTCTAGCAGAAGCTCTTCAGTTGCTCGACCAGCAGCTCTCCAGTTTCTCGAGCAGAAGCTCTTTAACTTCTAGAACAGAAGCTTTTCAGAATCTGGAGCAGAAGCTCTTCAGAATCTGGAGCAGAAGCTCTTCAGCTTCTGGAGCAGAAACTCTACAGCTTCTTGAGCAGAACCTCTTCAGCTCCTGGAGCAGAAGATCTTTAGCTTCTAGAGCAGAAGCTTTTCAGTTTCTCGAGCAGAAGCTCTTCAGCTTCTGGAGCAGAAGCTCTTCAGCTTCTGGAGCAGAAGCTCTTCAGTTTCTCGAGCAGAAGTTTTTCCGCTTCTGAAGCAGAAGCTCTTAAGCTTCTGGAACAGAGGCTCTTCAACTTCTGGAGCAGAAGCTCTTCAGTTGCTCGACCAGAAGCTCTCCAGTTTCTAGAGCAGAAGCTCTTCAACTTCTAGAGCAGAAGCTCTTCAGAATCTGGAGCAGAAGCTCTTCAGCTTCTGGAGCAGAAGCTCTTCAGCTTCTTGAGTAGAACCTATTCAGCTCCTGTTGCAGAAGCTCTTTAGCTTCTAGAGCAAAAGCTCTTCAGTTTCTCAAGCAGAAGCTCTTCAGCTTCTGGAGCAAAAGCTCTTCAGTTGCTCGACCAGAAGCTCTCCAGTTTCTCGAGCAGAAGCTCTTCAGCTTCTGGAGTAGAAGCTCTTCAGCTTCTGGAGTAGAAGCTCTTCAGCTTCTGGAGTAGAAGCTCTTCAGCTTCTGGAGCAGAAAATCATCAGCTTTTAGAGCAGAAGCTCTTCAGCTTCTAGAGCAGAAGCTCTTCAGCTTCTGGAGCAGAAGCTCTTCAGTTGCTCGACCAGAAGCTCTCCAGTTTCTCGAGCAGAAGCTCTTCAGCTTCTGGAGTAGAAGCTATTCAGCTTCTGGAGTAGAAGCTCTTCAGAATCTGGAGCAGAAGCTCTTCAGCTTCTGGAGTGGAAGCTCTTCAGCTTCTGGAGTGGAAGCTCTTCAGCTTCAGGAGCAGAAGCTCCTCAGCTTATGGAGTAGAAGCTCTTCAGTTTCTCGAGCAGAAGCTCTTCAGCTACTCGAGCAGAAGCTCTTCAGAATCTAGAGCAGAAGCTCTTCAGTTTCTCGATTAGAAGCTCTTCAGCTTCTGGAGCAGAATCTCTTCAGCTTCTGGAGCAGAAGCTCTTCAGCTTCTGGAGCAGAAGCTTTTCAGCTTCTGGAGCAGAAGCTTTTCAGCTTCTGGAGCAGAAGCTCTTCAGAATCTGGAGCAGAGGCTCTTCAGCTTCTGGAGCAGAAGCTCTTCAGAATCTGGAGCAGAAGCTCCCCAGCTTCTACAGCAGAAGCTCTGAAGCGTCTTAAGCAGAAGCTCTCCAGCATCTGAAAAAGAAGGTATCTAGCTTCTGGTGCAGAAGCTTTATCCAGCTTCTGCAGCTTACGCTCTTCAGCATCTGGAGCAGAAGTTCTTCATCAACTGAAGCCGCAAGTGGAGCATCTTATAGTTTGAGAAAGATACTGGAAAGCGAATCTGAATGTCGAACAGAGAAACTGTCTTGTAAAAAAATCTTCTCAATAGTTCGGATAATCTGACCAAATTTGATCAACCAAAACTTCCAACGCAATCACTTCTACTTTACTACAATCCACTTAAAACATCCATTGAACACCACCAGTTCACAAAGGGCAATCAGAATAAGCCATCAAACGACACCGAGTCAAATTAATTGAATTCCGCACTTCCGGAAAAGTGCTTCGACATAGCATTCGAAACTAGCGTGTACGCCAACCAACTTAGCAACAACGGAATTTCTGCACAATCAGCAGCAGCAACTGCAGGCAGGCAGAAGTGCACCGAAAAGGGAAGCAATAAAAAAAACTTCTCACTAGCTATTCAAAGTTCAATGGAATGGAATGGAGGTGTGGGAGGCTGTGGAGTCCTGGTCGCATTCATTGAATGTGAACTGCTGCTGAAAAGAATGGCTTGCAAACAGGAAACTCGTGCAGTTTCTGCTCTGATTTGTGGCCAGTGTCAGCATTCGGGGTGTCTGGTCTTTTTTCACTCCCATTTTCATCCTATGTATTGGTATGTGTGTATTAGCGGAAGTACAAAACTGTCACTTGCAGAAAATAATCGGGACATTATTGATGATGATTTTGCGGTGGCAAATGGAGTTACCACATGCTCGTTGATGCGTTTTTTTTTTCACTTGGATGAGGTTTTGCATTTCGGAATTCAAATCAATTGTCGAAAACATTGTCCACCAGTGATTGACGGAATGAAAATTAGTCAGTCATCATTTTGAATAGTGGCAATTGAAATGAGGTGAGACACCCATGAAAATCAGTATAAACTGATGAACGTGAAAAATCGGCAGACATTCGGTGGAAATACGATAAAGTACATGTGAAGCATTCGTAGATAGTTTGCAATAAACGTTAACTTCGATTCTAAAGCGCTGGACACAAGGTCACTGATTTCACGCTTTTAAGTGTGTATGTAATATTTGACAAGAGCTTGGACAATCGTTAGAGATTATCAACTGAGACGCACATGAGACACCCGTTCTGTATTCTATGACATGACATTCTATTTAGGTTATCTATATCACGTGGAATCCGTAATACTTAAGTGCAGAACAACTGGAAAATGTTTGACATGATGGGACACTCGATGTACCTTTTGAAGTATGTCTTATAATGATTCATCATCAAAAATCAAAGAATAACCTTCTGTCAACTGAGACACTCAGCCCATCAGGACTATGATTGCACACCTTTGAATTTGTATGAAAAGTTTGACCAAAGCTGGCACAATCGAACTGAGGCGCTCGTGAGACACCTTTCTTCAATTTTTTGGTTCAATATCAAAAACCAAAGAATAGTCCTCTATCAACTGGGACACTCATTTAAGAATGTCAGGTATATGGTGCTGAGTGTGTCTCAACATTTGGTATGACCACAAACCTTGACTTCTGAGCATCGCCATTTAGCTTAAAAATCATATAAAATCAACCGTTCTTCATGGTTAACTAAGCCCCGGCTTCCCATTCCAACCACTCTTGACCTCATCTCAAGCACAATCATTTGAAAAGAAACGATCTCCCTTGACTTGGCCCGTCTTGCCTCCAAGAAGAACGAGCACCATCCACTAATTGCCGTGTCTCACGGAGATAAATATTAATTTGCAGATCCCCACGGTGGAACTGGCTTGCTCTTGTGTTTGGCGTTCATTCTCCAAACGAAGAAAGGCGGCGATGAAAAGTCACGAAACGTTCGGTGGTCGGTGTCCTTTTCACAACCAGCGTAGATGCTCAACTCCAGCAGCAATTCTGGTGAGCTCATTATCGTTTGGTGGTATAGGTGAGGACTGGGAACGGGGAAGTTGTTTCGAGGTGTGAGATTGGTGGCAGCGTTGATAATGAGCCAGTTGAGCACAATTGTTTCCAATTTCCGGTGGATTTGCTATGCTTCATTGGGAAATGAGGCACTTGGTGAATGGTGTAATTCTGCGAGTGAGGTTCTTTTGTAACTTAATTGCTGGCGATGTTGGTGGTATTGTGAGAGGGGCTATTGTCTGCGGGTAATTAGTTTGACTTGATGACAAGCATTTAGTGTTCAACAACTAAAGCGAAGGTAAAAAAAGATTCCTTTTAAAATATATGTCTAACTATTTGAGCGGCATTTGCTCAAGGAGTTTGGTGAGCTGAAAAAGCTCATCAAATGATTGCCAAATCCAAAAGCAAGCAGTATCAACTCATAACATCAAGCGATATACGACCAAAACTTTGGTCATTTTTTTATATATAGCTGAATAGCCATCGGAGCCATATATACTCATGAAATTTATTTGAATTTGTTCAGAGTACTGAGCTGTTGAAGCTCACAACATGAAAAATTGAGAATCCACTAAATTCAGAATAAATCGGATTGAAATTTTTAAAGATGTTATGACAGTTAAACAATGCAAGTAAATGTCCGATTCTTAGTCACTTGACACAAGTGGCACGCCTTTGAATTTGTATGAAAAGTTTGATAAAAGCTGGGACAATCGTTTAAGATTATCAACTGAGACGCACGTGAGACACCCGTGGAAATCTGTATTCTGTGAATAGGCGTTCTATTTAGGTAATCTGTATCACGTGAAGTCTTCAGTGTTCAAGTGTAGAGCTTGATGGGATACTCGATGTACCCTTTTTGAGTATGTCTTCAAATGATTCAATATCAAAAATCGAGAAATAACCCTCAGTCGACTGAGACCAGGCTATCGACATGGATGAATACACCATCTTCTATGGTGATGGAGGGCCCGATTGACTTGTCAGACAGATCGGGCCCGGGACATCCTGTCTACTGCGAATCACTGCAGTTGATATAGTGCATGTTCATAGTCTGACTGAGACACTCATTTGAAAAAAAAACAGTCCAGCAGATCAATGACTGGTCGTCTGTGAATACGCAGCAAAATTCAGCTAAGCAGCATTTGCACACAAATTGTTTTCGTTTTCGTAGGATAAGTTCATTAATGGTTTGCTGAAAACAAAAAGAAGCAGTTGCAATTCGACCAAAGTTTGTTCGAGAAATGGACAGATTTTTTTTCTAAATCTTGTATGGGATTTGTTTGAAAAAAGGGCTCTTATGGATTCAAACCAGATACCTAAGTTTGAGTTTTCAGCAATCGACCAGGTTTGATTTAAAGAGCAGCATACCCTCAGTTTTCTGAAAATGAGCATGTTTTTGCAAAGAAATCGAAACAAAATTTATCTCTAAAAATGCGAGCTAAAGTTAATCGTATATCTAAGAGGGATTCTGTCTGAGAAAAGTGTAGAATTTGCCTTGAAATTTTAGGAGCAAAAAAACGTAGCACAAATTCTAACGATGAAATATTCGCTCAAACAATTTTGTAAAATGTGCTTAGAAAGCTATACAGGATTCACCCAAAGAAATCTTAATTTTATATTCAGAAACATGAGTAAAATAAGCGGAGTGCATCCAGAAATTCAGGATCTAGCTCGCAGTCTACTAAGAAATTCTGCGAGACCCTCTGAACATTTTTTATATCTAATCCTGCAAAGATCTTGCAATAGGTACATCAAGCCTGTTTGAAGTATGATATCCGTTAATTTTTTTGAAAAGTTTCCTTATTTTTATGAGCTCAATTAATATTTACTAAGGATTATGATCTGCCTCTAATCTTGTGATAGATCTGTCAGGATTCTTGAAACAAATTTGCTAGTAGTTCCGAATGAAATCAATCAAGGATTTTGCTACTACTTCATCATGAATGTCAGCCTGAGTTTTTGATTGCAAGGCAGCAAGATCAACCCAGTAAATGTTGTAAAAACTTCATGCAGACCTGACCAGTGGATTACAACTAAATTGTAGCACACTTATAATTTATCAATTTTTTTGTGATCAAATCCACTAAGCATTTAAACTTTCATTTTGGATAAAATTTGGTTGAAATTGCGCGATTGAGTTTGAATTAAACCGATTTTTTCGACATGTTTGCTGTCTCCATACAAAATTCTTCGTTTCTTTTATATGGGAAAATACACTACTTTTTTAAACCATCAAAAATAACTCGAAAGTATTATAAACTTTGCCGATAAGTATCGTTATACACATATAGTTTGAATTCTGTGGCAAATTAAGCAAATAAATTACCTTACAAGCAGGAAAACTTGCATGCAAGTTGGCTACAATAGTCATTTTTTGCATTTTCAACAGCCAATATCTCAAAAACTAGACGTGCTATGATATTTTTGAAAACGGCAATGGATTCAGCAACCCTTAATTGAGTAAATAGCGGTATTTTGGAGCTTGAGACAAAAACGTGTTCCGCAATGTAATTGACAATTTCCAATAGGGGCCTTCCTTAGTCGAGCGGTTAGAGTCCGCGGCTACAAAGCAATGCCATGCTGAAGGTGTCTGGGTTCGAATCTCGTTCGGTCCAGGATCTTTTCGTAATGGACATTTCTTTGACTTCCCACGATATACCAATGCGAAAATGGCTCTACCCCATTTGGCATAAAGCCATTTGGCATAATGCCCCCAAGTAACACAACATGTCTCATATAAATCACAATGACTTCAATATGACTAATGAGAATGTTCTGTTTCATAGCGAAAAAACTTGGATTCATACTTATATATGACTGAAAAAGCGCAGAAGGTGGAGCTTGTGCAACATATTTTTGTTGTCAAAATTATGTATCATATGGATTTAGGTATACATAATTATGTATTATACTTTGTCCAGCAAACCATTAACGCAACAAAATGCTGAGAACATTTGGTAGTGGAAATGCATTGGATGGTCGACAATGAAAAATGTAAAAGTGCAAACATTGACAAGCCTTCATTTTTGATTGCATAACAGTTATTGATTGATAACTGTTATTTGACACTAAATTGATATGCAAAACAAAAATTATGGTGAAATATGCACTTTTGCTTCGAAAAAATCAATTCGCCCTTATAAATCGTTCAATATACATTTTTCGACATCAAGCCAAGTAAATATTTCCAAAAAGGAATCATCACATTTTGCAAATTAGTTCATTGTTTTGTTTTCTACTAATATACCAAACTTTTACTGAACTATCATTACTTTTTTCAAAGCTTCAGAACAAATATCTCATCGTTATGGTAAATATTCAAAATTAAATTCAAAAATAAAGATGGTCCCCTTAGACACACTGCATGACGAGTGTTTTGGGAAAAGTCAAAAATTTCATTGCCAATCATTTGCCATTGTTGCATTCAAGGCAGTGAAAAGTTTTTAGGGACAACTAGTGAGATCATAAATTTACAGTGTGATATAAGTTTGATAAATCACTTGACTATGACAGCATAAATGGAAGTGGTAGCATGGAAGTTGCTTCTCAAATCTCACGAACCGTTGTTGATTTGTACCCGAAATTAAATAGTCTAATCAGGTTATTACCAAAAACTATTCCGGAAAACTTTATGTTACAATTTTGTTGACGAAAAACTCCTATACCAAATAACTATGAAGTGTTTTCTTAGTATTTATATCTTTTTCCTACAATTTTTCACAAAAACACGTAAGCCCTGCATGAACACAATTGTAAGCGAGTTAGGTAATTCCATTGAACCATTTCGTACTTAACAGTGGCAAACAACCACCACACTCTATTCATTCATATAAATTGATAAATCGGTATTTAGAGCATACCTTAAAAATAATAATTTACTCAAACATTTGCTTAAAAGTATTCAGTGAACGCCATATGGCGAATTTCTTAGCCGGCAGTGTATTATCCATGCTATCAAAAGTATTAAATGTCACTTTTGTTGCATTTGTTTTATAGAAAACTAGAAAAACTTACATTTGACTAAAAATAAACATAATTTGTTTATTCAGGATATGTTTGAAAAGAGTATATATTATGATATGCATGTAACATGAGTATGACATATTGAGACTGTTTATTTGTCGTACATGTCTAAAACAACCGAAATAAGACATATAACCACACACATGTTTTGATAAACATAAGAAGACAAATATAAAACATTATATGGTTGAAACATAGTAAACATAATTAGAACATTTTCAGCAAAATGGTAGATTTGTATTGCAAAACAAATTATATGCCTTATTAGAACATCTCCATTCAAGTTCAATATTGAAAGGTTTAACAAAACAAAATAGCGACTTACGTGAGACATGACATGTTTCAAAAATTTTCTCGCAATCATTGTAGGACAAACTGTGTATTTATAAATTTGGATTTATGTTTTCGGTGTTACTTGGGCCGTTTGGCATAATGCCATTTGGCATAATGGCCATTTGGCATAATAGCCATTAGGCATAACGGCCATTTGGCAGAATTTGAAAACAATACAAAAAACATATTTTTTTTTACATTTCAAAGCGTTTATTTCAATGCTTGGAATGTTTGTCTAAGACGGGGCCTTCCTTAGCCGAGTGGTTAGAGTCCGCGGCTACAAAGCAAAGCCATGCTGGAGATGTCTGGGTTCGACTCCCGGTCGGTCCAGGATCTTTTCGTAATGGAAATTTCCTTGACTTCCCTGGGCATAGAGAATCATCGTACTTGTCACACGATATACGAATGCGAAAATGGCAACTTTGGCAAAGAAAGCTCTCAGTTAATAACTGTGGAAGTGCTCATAAGAACACTAAGCTGATAAGCATGCTCTGTCCCAGTGAGGACTTAATGCCAAGAAGAAAAAGTTTGTCTAAGACGAGTAAAGTTAAAGGGAAAATAATCACTTTTAATCCAAAGAAGTTAATATGAAGTACAAGGAGAGACTCATTGTTTTTTAAGTAGATTACAGGGATATTCCTAATAGAGCTATTTTTGCATTGAAACATGTCTCAAAGTATGCATTTCAGGATGATTATAAAGAGTATCGTGTAGATAAAGATCCAACCATATGAGATAACTTAGTAAAATACAGCATCATTAGCAAGCTTTTAGTGTGGTGAAACGCAAACACCGAACCGGATAGTTGCGCATAATTTGGTCAAATGAAAGAATGGGCTCGAGTCCCATAAGCTATGAATTGCCATATGCGCCTGTGTTTTAACTGGAATCTTTTGAATTTAACATATATGTGATATATTTACACTAGAAGTTAAAGTGACAGAAGTAAGTCTCCTGTTTTAGTACTTCAATCACCAAAATTGCGCGTATTGTCCCAATTTAACAGAAATTAAAATACGCGTTGAAGCATAGTAATTGATTTAGATTAGTAAATTTCACCTTCTCTCAAACATGAGCTGTTCTTTTGAGTTTGCAGGTTTAGCGAATCTATATTTTTTATACCATGCTTCGAATTGCTGGGCAGTGGCCTATTTCACGTTTTGTTTTTTGGACTTACATCTGATTTTTTTTTTTTGTAGCGGCGTCGGTGGTATTGTGGTAAGCGTGATTGCCTCTCACCCCAGTCGGTTGGATATCTATACCCATCAACGCCGGCGGGATTTTTCAAGACTCCCTGATTCCGTCTTCCTTCGGAAGGGAAGTAAAACCGTTGTTCCTGGCCCATGTGTTTATGGGTTCGATATGTAGGGTCCCAGGTGTGTGTGGTTGGATCTCTGAGTGTCAAGATTTTAAGGCTTCTATCCTAGACCCAGCCGACGTTAAACAAACAACTGACGCAGGACAATTGAGTTTATTCTACGAGTTGCATGAGGTGATAATTGTCGGTCTCGTAGCGAGGTGACAAAACTGACAAAATGAAGAGTCACTTCAGGCCAGGAAAAATAAGATGAAGAAAACTTTTGTTGTCTAAAGTCTATAATTGCGACGTCTCTAACATTCTCCATGTATGAAAGTAATATATTTTTGGGTGAATTAAGCCCGGTGTCTGGGATTCCAAGAGTCCGAGAGATTTTAATCAAAACGGTATCAAGGCAACCCGATATGAATAAACATCGATCTTGGCGTACCTATGATTCGTTACGCTGCAAACTAAAAAGAACAGCTTTTTTTAAGAAGGTAGAATTTTGGATGCCTAAAATGCTCGCTAATTGTAGAACACGCCATTAGTGATACACGTACTGTTCAATAAAAGGCGAATTTACCCTAATGAATTATTAACAGTGTATCAACTGGTTTTTGTAGCATTTGAGGCAAAGCATCGCTCTTGAGACTTTCATTCTTTAGAACATTTAATGTTCTTTATATTTAATTTTTGAGCCCTCATAAATAAAAATAAATAAATTTCAATATAACTTTGAGGCTAGGCTAAATGGTTTTATTTGACTGTGTTTCCAGCTACGACAAAATCGTCAACACGTCAAAAATTGAGCTACAGCAGTATCACAAATAAGTGACAACAGACGTTCAGAGAGCATCATGAGATTGATTAAAGCGAGCTCACTTTATTGTGCCTAACTTCTCATATTATTTTTTCATGAAACGATACGAATAAGTACTCACAGCTATAAGTATGACTTGTAAGGCGCCGGTCGGAACTCGGAAAAGTTTCAATTATATTGTCAAGAGTCGAATATGACATACATTGGATATATCAAGTCCAAAGTTGAGAAAAACAATTTGTGGAAATGTATTCTTAAAATTATGCCAAATGGCCGTTATGCCAAATGGCCATTATGCCAAATGACCTTTATGCCAACTAGCATTATGCCAAACGGCATCATGCCAAATGGCATTATGCCAAATGGGGTAGAGCTTGCGAAAATTGCAACTTTGGCAGGACGTTAATGCCAAGAAGAAGAAGGAGAAGATGAAACAGCTATAAGAAGGTGTCTCAAAGTAAAAGTGGAATGCTCGGCTGAGAGTGTCTTCAAAACACAATAAAATATGGAAATACTAGAGATGGTCGGGTTTCACATTTTTCTAGCCTGACTATTTTATTTCTTCAAACCCGGACCCGACCGGGTGGCTGTCCCATACGATCTCTCGATATTAACTTCTGTTGTTTTTGCAAATCTTTATGAACACTTTTTACCATAAGAAATTTGTCTAATTCTTTTACGCAATAACAACAGACGACCGTTGTCCCTATCCAGGCCAGCTAATGTTGTCTGAATTTCTCTCAATTCCTTCTGAGTGTCTCACAATACTCTCGTTGGAGCTCCGCTACATGAAATGACACGATGGTTGGATGTTGTCTGGTTAGAAAGAATTCCAACTAAAAGACACTAGAATGTCAAGAGATGTCAAACTGACTTTGACGTTTGAGCACCGTCGCATTGAAGTCTCCATACATAGAACAAATGAGCATGTATATGTGCGATTCGTGTTGCTCTCCAGATGCTTGAGTCTTGAACAATTCAACCATCTGTTAGAAATTCCAACTAACGGGTCGGATTCGCTAGTTGGAAGGCAGTCGTATTCCAACCAGTGATGGAAAGTGGCGAACATTTCTGCTGAACTGGAACAAAAACAAAACCAAACGCTCCCGAGCGTCAGAGCGCTGGTTTACTCGCATCCGTCGTGCTCCTGAGTAACTGAAGCTAAAATTGATTCGCAAACATTTTCGGAGCTGTTCAGAGTCAAATTGTTTTTAGAAAAAAAAAAAAAAGCTGCTTCCCCTCCAAAACGTATGGTTTCCAAGGGTTTTCGACTACAAACTAGTAGTTTACTGTCGACTTGATGGTTATGCAATTAATTTGTCTGTCAGAACCATAATAAATCACAACTTGCTCGGTTACTCGCGAGTAAACGTTCCCGAGCTTGTTGCTTCCTTATTTGACATTTTCTCCAGAGCAGGCGGGAGCGGACTTACTCACACCTAGCCAGTTCGCGAGTCTGTGATGTTTGTTATGCGTTGGTATACACTCGTAAGCTGCTTCGTGATGTGCTCTTTTCCAGCACTGATCCCAACCAGCGAATCCCCGCTGTAATTTGAAGAATTCCTCTTGATCGTTGCAAAGTTGGCAAAGAGTAGTTGAAATGTGTCGTGCAATCTTCAGATGACTACTTTTGGATGTCATATTCTTCCTATAGCTATTCTGTATTGAATTATTAAAAGGTGTATGCTGCTTCTAGTTCTGACATTAGAGTATCAGTTGTACAAAAAATTCCAGTTCTAGATAATGTGCAACTGCATAGTTCAAACCGACCCACATTGAATCTACTTCCAATGCCAAGACCAATTTCGCACTTACTTCTTTCTCGCGATGATGCAACACTTCCGACTACTGATCGTACGACTTTCTCTGCTCCTAATTAAATCCTTACAAACATACACTCAAACAGCCGAACAAACAAATTCAATTTACAAACTCCGCTCGCACATGGAAACTCTAAGTGAAACTCATGCTTGACTGCCAAAGGGTTCACCTCATAATGGGATTATGGCACGTATAGCACCTTCAACTATACAAGTAGGGTCGATGCGCCAATAGCCGATGAACTAGGAACAAATTTACGAATAAATCCTTACAATAAAGGCAGCGGTGTAGATTTCACGTCATTTAAAAGCTTCTTATCTTGGTATTGTAGGATAATTAATATATGTAGTACTATTTTTAACATTTTGCAACGATTTTTAGCAAAACGACCGTAAAAGCCACTAGTGTAGGGGCCGATCTACTAAGAGACCACCCACCCTAGCGAAAAGCGAGCTATGGTTACAGCGAATTGGCTCGAATGTGTACGAAACAAGCTCACAACTGTCATTCTCATTCATGGCCGCCGTCATCATTTGGAAATCGAAGGAGATTACAAACTCAAGCCCGTTGTCAAAACTGTTATCGAAGGCTCTTCTTTCCACGGAGCACTGTCAATTGGCATTAGAAGTACCGTTTTGACTCGAAATCCGGACACTTAAGCACCGGATTAACTTCAAGTATCATTTTAAAAATCAATGATATCCATTTTAATAAAGTACTGTGATTTATCATGAAGTTAAATGTTTTTAATTTGACATGGTTTCATAAAAATAGCGATAAGTTAAGCGAGAATTGCTTAAATATGCAAAAATAAAAGATGTGTCTTGCTTCGAAATCCGGACACTATTACTAAGTTGTTTCAAATTCCGGACACTTTTGCTTCGAATTCCGGACACTTCTTTTTTTATAAATATTTGCACATTTTGTATAAAATTCATCTCTCCAACTCTTATTTTTATGATTTTGAACAGTTTGCTACACGTAATCACAAAAGTCTCGAGTTGTGCAAAACGCTGAAGCTGCTAGAAAGGTACAGCCAAATTGCTTCACTCACCTTATGCTAGCGCCTGGAAAGCGCCCACAAAGCAATGCACCACCTTTATTTCTATTCACGGTAATACTCTTAATATAGCTCACCATAAACACATTTTATCTTCTATAATGTTTCAAAATAAATGTTCGTTGATGATTTAAACACGACTGCTCCTAATGATCTGCGTTAAGTTCCGTTTTCACTAAATATTCAAATGCGTTCGGCTTCCGAAGCAGTCAAATAATTTGCTTCTCAATCCGGACACAATTTGGCACAAATATCCAATAATAAGTGCTTTTTCCGACAATATTCACAAAACTTCAATTGCACACAATAGTTTACTCTTCATTTTTAACGAATACTGGCACAATAACATTACGATAACACTTTTTACAGCACAAATTAATCGAATCTTCCTTCAATGGCAACTGTAAAATGCAGTAATACAAGGACTGAAATCCGCAGGACATCGATACGCATTTTGATTTTTATTTTTGTTTTTAATATACTCCTGCCTACTGTGATACTTTTTGATTTACAACATACTATTAATGTAACAGAATAGTTTTGTGCATTTGTATGGAAAGAAAATTTCAATTTATATTATTAAAAATGTAAAAAATAATCATAGTGTCCGGCTTTCGAAGCGTCCGGTAATTCGAAGCAAAACGGTATTCGTGTTCGCCATTGTCAACCACTTGAAATGGCTTCCGCGTGGCAATGAGAAGCGATTCTCGTTAGGTACTGTATTTTTCCCTTTCGCAACGTCATAATTGCAACAAAACCCCCTTTTGCTACCTTTTCGCCGCGGCGGGTTTTCAATTAGCGGTGGCACCCTTTGGCTGGTGCATGCCGTCATGCAAGGACATTCGCAGCCCGCAAAAGTTTTCCATCGTGCCGGATATCCGGAACAAATCGAAAACCACCCTGCTGCGCTTAGCGGAAGGCCGGAATTGAAAGGGCGGAAGGACGTCAGCCGGCGTTAATTAACTGTGTGTGTCACAACAACGAACGGGAAAGTTGCATGCCATGCACGTGTGTGGATAGTAGACCTGGGCGCCGATATATTTTTGATCCGCAGCGGTGGCGTACATAGGCATGCAGGAAAATTAATATACAGAATATAAAGAACAAAGGTGTATAATGATCGATTTCTCTTCATCTAGCATATCTTTAGTAAATAAAGACACAAGATTACGTCGCTACCAAGCATCTTGGAATTAAAAACTGCTAACATACATGCATCTTGTCACCTTTATTCACTGAAGAAAGAGGATTCATGAAGAGAAACCAATCATGTTCCTTACGCCCTTATTCTAGCACACGCTTGAAATGTTTATTATTGAAGATTGCTTTGAAAAATGGATGCTCGGTGCACTTCGTTGATTATACTTTTTCCTACCGATAATAATTTCACAAATTCATTAAAAACTAAACTTTTCTTTGCAATTACTTAAATAAGTTGCATAACTGGCAACCTTGATCGGCCTTCAGTGGTGGTCAAACAATCGACATGGATGGAGTTAGAGTGCTTCAATACACAGGTTCCGGATTCCCAAAAATAGGCTCACCAACACATCCGCGTTGATTACGATTTTTTCATCCTGTAATCCGATATTTCGGTAAAATGGACTCAGTTCACCTGTTTTTTATACATAAAAATTGATAATCTTGCATTTAGAATTGTTTTGAAGCTAATTCCAGTTCACTGAAAATTATTTCAAACTTATGTTTATTCAGTTTTATGGTGTGAATCTTGCAGAAAATAATGTAATTATAATATAATTATTTGATGGCTACATTTATAGAGTCCTATTTCCTTGAGAACTAATTGAAAAAGCAATACTCCCATACAATTTTAAGCAAAATCCATAACTTTTATTTTCCTTCTTATCAGTAATACATGAACATTAGTGGAATTCCGGTACCTGTGTATAAAGATACTTTGGTTAGAGACAACATCTTCCATGGCAGGAATACCATGTTGATAAAAAACACCTGGGTAAGACAGTCAAAGGATTGTCCTACCCACGATTCAACAAAAAGGAAAAAAGATCAGCAGAAAGCTTGAAACATAAATTTAACTATTTATCATCTGTTCAATATAAATACAAATTCGATCAACGTCGTACTCATTCTTATGGAGGATGACAGACACTATAAGGTTTTGCATGGTATTTTCCTGCTTAGTAGAGCGAGACATGGGTTGTGCGTGACCCCAAAAAGCTCTGGCTCGTGAGAAAAAGGTTTGAGAATATCTTTAGTGAAATTTCTGGGAAACTAACTGTAATAATTGCTACAAGAAACAATTTTGTGAAAGATTTTTTTGCAGAAATGTTGAGGAAACTCCATCGGATGGAGTTGTTGCGCAATGAAACATTTTTCAAGCCTATTCAGTTTTTCCTGAAAACTTTTGCGGTTGTACGGTTCACTTCCGTGCAAAGAAAAAAAGAACTACGCAAATTCAAAGAATTTGCTAACCTCACTGGTTTTAAACGCAGCAGTATATTTATGTTCAATTTGTTAAGTAAAATTGACACAAAAAGGTTACAAATATAAAAGATATTCATATATCATTACAACACTTTATCCAATGAATGATCCAAACGACAGGAATGGTAGTAGGTTTTTTTAGATTCTTGGTCTATATTTGAATACAAGTCATCTCTTTTTTAATGGAGACCATTCTTTGATCTTCAAAGTATCTATTTTAACCAAAATGGTCTCCAGGTCCCTTTTTTTGCATTGCATTGAATCCTTATGGAAAATTGTACTGACTCCAATTAAACCTTCAGAAACTATAACGGATTCAATAGCCTTTTAAAAAAATTCGTCCTAGATTCCTTGAGGAGCTTCAGGAATTATCATAGTGATTTTATTTAAAATACTTTCTCCTACAGGGATCTGTCCAGAAACTTTTCTAGAAATTCCTCTACCATAAACTCTTTCAGCGATATTTCAAAGGATGCTTAGAAGAAATTCTCCCGAATTCTCTTCCAAAAATATTTGAAAACTCCATAGCTACTACCTCCAGTAATTTCGTCAGCTATAGCTATTCTAATTATTTTTTTCTTCCCAAAGCTATCCTAGAATTTACTCCAGAGATTTTTCACTAATCCTTCAATCAAATTCTCTAGTTGTTACCCTGCGAGAACTTCAAAAGACTTGTACTGAAATTCATCCGAGGAAATCCACAAATGTTCATTTCCAGAGTGTTTGAAAAAAAAAAATGTTTTTTTTACAAAAAAAAATCCTGCAAAAATTCATACGCCTGTTTTTGTTGATTCCTTCAATATTTCACCCAAGATTCCTCCCACACATCCTAAATTCCTTGAGGGGTTCTTCAGACACATTTTTTTATTTTTAACTAGTGGTCCCGGCAAACTTCGTCTTGCCATCAAGTAGGCTGTTGAAACATGTCATGGAACCTCCCATACAATATGACAGTTCCGTTCACGCTCGTTTTTCCGGCTTTCCCGGTGAATATCATTGGATTTTTATACACACAAACACGTCGGAACACTTGACGAACAAAACGGAATTATAATTTTTCAAATCCGTTGACGCGTTTGGATGCCATTTCGTGACATACAAACACCATTCCATTTTTATTTATATAGATGATTTTTTTCTGCATTTCATCCAAGTGTTACTCCTGCAGTTTTACCAAACATTTCTTAAAAAGTATCTCAAAAAAATCCCATGCAATCTTCAAGTGTTTATCAAACTTTTCACACTAGTTTATAATACAGCAATTTTTCCAATGATTCCTCCGATCATTCCTACACAAAGTGTGCCGAGATTCTGTCCAATGTTTTTCGATAAATTTCTGCAGATAATCCTGCGCAATACTATCCCGAGATTCCATTTTTGTATTACCTGGGCAAATTATCTAGGAAATCTTTTTAAATTTCCTCAAGAGTCCAGGAGTTATTGCAGAGATCCTTGTTCTTTAAGGGTGACTTTAAAGCTTACCCAAGGATTTTCTTTTTATTTTTCAGAAAAAAATGCTTCACATTTCCCCGGAGACATTTCTGGAAGAATTCCGGATAAAAAAAATGTCATGACTTGCTTGAGAAAAATAATTACTCAAAGAATTACTGGAAGAATTTCTGAAGAAATCTTAAAAGGAATATCTGGACCAATTGACGAAGGTATTTTTAGAGAAAACCCCTAGTTAAAATCTTATATAAATCCTTTTTTGAAAAGAAATCCGTAGAATTTCCTGGAGAAGTTGCCGGTTTTAATTTTAGAGGACGTTTTTACCGGGAATCTTGCAGGATGTCCCAGGGAAATCGATGAATGAATCGCTGGATAAAGTCTTAAAGGAGTTACGACGATCTTGTAAAATTTCTCAAAGAACGGAATTCAGATGATTTCCGAAATAATCTTTGAAGAAATTCCATTTATATGGTTTTCTTTGGGAAAATCCAGTTTGAATTCTTGAGGTTTCCTAAATAACATTCTTGGAGAAATAGTCACTTAACAATGTGCTTTCGAAATTTCTTATATGCCATTTGGCCAAATACCTACTTGAATAATAATTGTCGTAATGTCACATGGAATTCTCAAAACAAGTGCTAGTTCTTTGAGAAATGTCTGCTCTGATGCTAGGAAGAATCGAACTCTTATCATCTGGCTCTTTTAATGTTTTCTTGGTTCCTGTTCGGTCTTTTTTCGGCCTCTTTGGGTTTCCTTTTAGGGCTCTTTTTGGTTTTTCTTTCGTGGCAACAGGTCTTTAATTCCCTATTTTTGAGTGTTTTGGGAAGCCCAAACAAGACGCTCCGTTTTCGGGACGCCGGGAGCTTGGTTTTCGTTACGCGGGTTTTGCTGGGCAGTGTTTTGGAAAGCCCAAGCAAGACGTTTCGTTTTCGGGACGCCGGGGGTTTGGTTTTTGGTTCGCGTGTTGTGCTGGGCAGTATTTTGTAAAGCCCAAGCAAGACGCTTCGTTTTCGGGACGCCGGGAGTTTGGTTTTCGGTTCGCGTGTTGTGCTGGGCAGTGTTTTGGAAAGCCCAAGCAAGACGCTTCGTTTTCGGAACGCCGGGAGTTCGGTTTTCGGTTCGTAGGTTTTGCTGGGCAGTGTTTTGGAAAGCCCAAACAAGACGCTCCGTTTTCGGGACGCCGGGAGCTTGGTTTTCGTTACGCGGGTTTTGCTGGGCAGTGTTTTGGAAAGCCCAAGCAAGACGCTTCGTTTTCGGAACGCCGGGAGTTCGGTTTTCGGTTCGTGGGTTTTGCTGGGTAGTGTTTTGGAAAGCCCAAGCTAGACGGTTCGTTTTCGAGGCGCCGAGAAGTTTCACTGTTCGCGCTGTGTGAGTGCGAAAAGATATTCGTGTTCAGTCGAGGATGGATTACCAACTGGTGAGCTCGTTTCATGCTTATGATAACACATTTTTTCATGCAACCGTTACTTTTTTGTAATATTCAATCAAACTTTGTATGGTTCGTCACTACAAGTGTCGGCATTATGCCTGTTTAATACAATTCTAATAAACATAGAAACTTTTTGACATTACTTAAAATATGTTTTGAATTGTTCGACATTATGAATGTCGACGTTTATTTTGAAACTTCTACCAAAGACTTCTCTTCTTGAGGCATAAATGTTCAGTAATACTTTTATGTAATTTTCAAACAAACTATGTATGGTTCTTCACTACAAATGTCGGCATTATTCCTGTTTCATATAATTTAAAATATACGCATATATATTTCTCTTTTCGCCATTAATAAAATCTTCGTTTGAATGGTTCGACAATACAGATGTTGACGTTTATTTCAAATCTTCTAAAAAAAACTTTTTGAGACAAAACTAAAAACTAGCTTTAAGTATAAACCGTATTTTTCCTCCTTATCCATGGATCGCATCACCGACCAAAAGTGACTCCCAGATCTTTTCCTTCTCTACTAATAAACACCCTTTCCGTGGTGATTGTGGAGATGCAGAGGTATTCTCGGTCTCTAGAAGCAACAATCATTACACCCTAACATTCCTTCCCTATCCCAACTGACTGTAAGGACTTGGCCGGCGCCGTTATTGATCAATAATATTAGATCTGCTAAAATTGCACTCCGAGAGTAAGCGGAAACTCCCATCCTTTACTCATTTGGATCGCAGTGCAATTATTACCAGTTCCGATCAATCACGGAGTAGCAACCATTGACATGTACAGTCAGTCTATGCTATGCTATGCTATGCTATGCGTGGCAACAGGTCTTTAATTCCCTATTTTAATGCATTCAGTCGCTACCCTTTGAAGACGAAAGCTTTTTTAATCTTGTGGTAACTACTGGCATGAAAATGAGGGGGTTAGAAGCAAAGGGGCGTAAGTGATAAAAGCCTAGTTTTGAGATGATCTACTTTGATTTTTTTTATTTATTTTGTCTATACAAATTGTTTAGAAGTCAAGAAAATCAAGCCAATTTTCTAAGAATTATGTCATTTTTTCAGTTGAGGGGAAAAATCTCCTTAAAATATCGTTAAAACGATTGGAAGCAGTAAAATTTCTTCAACTCATTTCCAAACCGGTCAAAATAGCTTTTCCACCCATTTGTGAATATGGTAACTTTCAATTTCCAGTTCAGGGTAAAAATGATGTTAGCTTCACATTGCACAAAATATTTGCCAACGTTTGTCCTATCCATGGTTTTTAACGTAGACGCTCCTCTGTTTTCTAGTAATGCTTGTTATGTCTATTCCATAGAATACTCCAAGGAATCATTCAGGAAGTTTCACAAAGATTTATCATGAAGTCTCAATTCCCTCAGATTTTTTGGTAAATACCTCAAAGGATTCTTATACATTTTTTTGGAATTCCATCAGTTTCTAAAATTTACCCAGGAATATTTTCAATAATTTTACATAATTTGTACTGAGAAATGGCTTTTTTTTTCAAAGATTTCTCCAGAATTCTATAGAGCGTCCAGGATTCAATCGAAAATCTTTCGACAATATTTCAAAGAATGCTTGCATAAGTATTCTAAAAAGATTTCTATAGAATATTTTTGGATTTATCTTAAAGAGTTCTTAGAGGAATCCGTGGAATATTTTAAATGTATTAGGAGTAATCTGAATCAAACAATCCTTGTGCAAATTCCAAAAAAATCCTTAAGCGATGCCTAAAAAATTAAAACTGAAAGAGTTCATGCATGCGTTTGAAGTATTATCTCTGGAAATTTTTTTTGGAGCTAATCACTGATAGAGCATCAGAAACTTTTAGAGTTATTTCTTGGTTAAGCTATTGGAAGTGAAAAGGATTTTTTGGTATACATAATGAAATTTTCAAATAAATTAGATGAAAAAGCAGCAAAAAATCCTGAAGGATTATTCAAAAGATTTATTTTTGGTACAATTCTTGGAGCATTATTGTGGAGAAATGTATATTATTTCTAAGAATCTCTGTAAACTTAAACTTACGTTTTCTGGAGCATTGTTTTATGAATCCTTGAAGTACATTTTGAAAGCACTCCCACATAATTCTAAGGGTGTATTGTGGTAGAATCATTGCGGGATTTTTTGAAAATGTTGATGATAAATAGTATTGATTTCCCAGAGAAAGATTCCTTGAGAAATTCATGGATAACTTTCTAATGTATTTCTCCGATTGAGAAATTTCTGAAAGAATCTGTGGAGGATTTTTGGATCAAATCATGTAGAATTAAGTGAAAATCTTTATAAAGCTGAGAAAAAGTTCTATGATAAATTTTTGTTATAATATCCGGAAATTAATCATCCAAGGAATCATTCAGGGAGTTTCACAAAGGGTTTATTGACAAAACGTCGAAAGAACAAAAGGTCCAAAGTACAAAAGGTCCAAAGTACAAAAGGTGGAAAACGATTTGCTTTGTGGAAAATTTTTCCTTCTTTGCCAAAAAAAATTCGTTCCTTCTTTCTTTGTTTCTTGACCTTTAGTCCTTTCGACCTTTTGTTATGGTGAAGATAAATCGAAGCCAAACCTCAAATTTTCAAGAGCACGGATCTGGAGAACCAAACGTCCGTTTTAGCTGAAAACTTAATCGATTTGTCACTCGCTGGTGGTGACCAATCGATTAAGTTTTCAGCTCAAACGGGTGTTTGGTTCTCCAGATCCGTGCTCTTGAAAATTTGAGGTTTGGCTTCGATTTATCTTCACCTTATAGATAGCTCACTAAGGTTTATCATGAAGTCTTTTTATATGATTTCCCCACATTTTTCGGCAAATACATCAAAAGATTCTCACACATTTTTTTTAGATTCTTTCGAGGCATGATTCTGAAATTCTCTTAAGAATATCTTCATAAATTTTACATGGTTTCCCATCTATTTTTTTTTTCAAGTGTTTCTCCTGGTATTCCTCCAAAATTTCGTGAAGCATCCAGGTTTTGATTCGATAATATTTTGACAATATTCCAAAGAATGGTTACATGATTATACTTAAAAATGTCTGTAGAAATTTTTCCAAGGAATATTTTAGATATTTAAGGACGACATAGTATTCTCTTTTAACCGTAATTTTCAGATGCCCACGAAAAATCATCCAAAGATATCATTGAAAATATGTTCATGATACAGTCCTTTATTTTTTCTTAATTTTTCTAAGAAATTTTGATTAAGTTCTTGTAGACCATACACAAGCTACAAAACATACACACCAAGAATATATCCTTGAATTATGGAAGAATCAATCCAGGTCTTTTGAAAAAAAAAAATCCTCCCAGATTTTTTCCAACAATTACGAAGGATATTTTCGTAACAAACTTAAAATCTTTTGAGGGAGACACAAAAAAATTTTTTTTTGGCGGTGATAAATTTCTTCAAGAAAAAGAAGGGGCGTCTTGAAAATGTTGGGAATATATTTAAAAAGAATTACAAACACAAACATTCATAAGAAATATCAGAAAGAATTGATATCTTAAACTAAATAAAATCCTGTTGTAATTCAAAACAAAATAATATGAAACTGCTCCAGAAACACTTGAGATATTGTGCCAAGAATCGATTGAAGAATTCTAGGAATAGCTAGTGGTGTAAAGTTGGGAAGAATTCCTTAAGAAATGCCTAAAAATATACCTTAAGGAGTTCATGCATGCGTTTTAAGTACAGAGATAACGTGAATTTGAATGCATATCATCAGAAACTTTCGGAGTAATTTTTTGGTAAAATTGTTGGAAGAGAAAAGAGAATCTTCAAATAATTTCAGAAATTAGACAAACATTTATCGAATTCTTTTTCGACAATTTTTTGTCCAATTTGCTAACTGCAAAAATCAAAAGATTCATTTCTGGTGAAATTCTTGGAGCATTATTATTGAGAAATGCATATTATTTCTATGAATCTCTGTAAATTTGAGCTTACTTTTTCTGGAGCATTTTTTTTTTTGAATCTCTGAAGTAAATATTGGAAGCACTTCCACATAATACTAGGGCTATTTTTTGGTAGAACCGTTGGGAATATTTTAACTATATCTGATACAGTTTTCATTCATATTACGGACAGCTTCAAATTCCGGACACTCTACTTTGTATGGGAAACATTTCACACGAAATGTTTCAATTTTTGCTATTCAAAAGTTCTCACTTTCGAGGCTCGATTTAATAAGCTTTTATCATTAATATCTATGCAAATTTATAATGCCCATCTACCTTAGACGTCTCTTAAGTGGATTGACGATTTCAATTTATGATTCGACTTTTCTATTAATGATTAAGATGAGCTGTCCGGAATTTGAATCAAAGTGTCCGGAATATGAGGCAAAAGTGAGGAAGCTGACGGAATAAGAATCATGAAAAGGCCACACATTTTGATTTACCGTCGATGGGGGTGACAATGGGTCTAGGGGGTGAGATTGGGTCAAAACGGAAAAATATGTTTTGTGAAATATTTCAGCTCATAACGCTGATATTACTAAAATTTATAATTCATATGTTAGGGAACATATTATTACACATAATTCATAACAATATACATTTTTAGAAATAGTAGTTTTTGTGTACTACATCAATAAACTTGCATGTTGAAACTAGATAAAATTTACAACATAAAATTTCTCCTGTACAAATCATCACGCATGTACTCTAGCCTCTATCGTTGTATTAGTAGAATGTTGAAAGTCTTTTCATTACACATCACAGGTATTTTCCGGAATCTGTTTGATTTTCCCACAAAAAAATCATATTTTTCGGTACGATGTCTAAAACATTGAAAATGGGGGTGAGATTGGGTCAAGCAAGAACGATAGTAAATGAAATTCCAAGTCCACTTTTTTGACATTTTACGGTGCCGGGTGTTCTCTTTTTTCATTAAGATGTGTTTATTCTTTTTAAATACAGCATCTCTGAAACATCAAACAAGTCTACTTGAGTATTCCGTGCATTGAATAACAATACAACGCATTTTGACAACTTCTCAAACCAGCAACTGTGTTTCGTGCGCAGAAACATCGTAAATTTTTATCAAAAGGGTGTTTTTTTCTAAATTTGATTATTTATCAGTGTTTTCATATTAAAGAAACATCTCACGGAAGTACAAATGAGTTGGATCGCTGAAATACTGGGATTATGACGTCAACTTCTGCCTGAAATTTATTGATCGTGGAATGTCGCACCGAAATAAACTAATCACTGTTTCAGTACACCTTTGGGGAAACTGAATGGGCTTTATAGCAATGGGGATGAGACTTTGAAGACAGTTTGAGGGAAAATTTATGTAAACTTGACGATAAATGTTGGGTTTACAGATTTTTTCTCATAGCTCTTCAATTTTCAGTATAATCTTTCTTTTAAGTGGGTTTATCATACTTGTGAAACATCTTAGATATCTTTTTGTCTTGTTTGAATAGTTTTTTGTCAATATTTTTCAGTTGTGAATGATTTTGAAATCATATTCTCAAAAACAAGTTATTTCAATTATAGTGACCCAATGTCACCCCCTCTATGGGGTGAGATTGGGTCATTTTTCATTCACTTGTGGTGCCGCTGTTAATAAATATTTGTCTTTAATTTTTTGAACAGTTGTTAATGTACCATCTAAGTACATACACACCAAATTTGAAGTTTATTGGAGCTAAATTGCTATAGTTATTCAAAAAATAAATCGCACATATCCCTTTTTGACCCATTGTCACCCCCAACGACGGTATTTAAAATTGTTCAAGTTGCGGAAGCGTATTCTTTATCCACCATTCGAAAGTTAAGGGTTTCCGACGCTCGATAAAGCTAAGGAATAATACAGAATGATTGATTATATATGCTCTATGCTGGGTTATATTTCACTGAGGGCTTAAGTGTCCGTAATATGAATCAAAACGGTAAATAGTATTGATTTTCTAAAGAAGTTGCTAGAAGGATTCTTAGAGAACTTCATGAACAACTTCCTAATGCAATTTTCCGCTTGAGTCCCTGGAGGATTTTTGGATCAAATTATGTAGAATAAAACAAAACTCTCTCGAAACCTAAGAAAACGTTCTATCATAAATCTTTGCCATAATATCCGAAGATAATTTATTTGAAACTCATGAAGGAATCTGAAAAAAAAAATCTTTGAAATAATTAATATTAGTAAAAAGTTCCAGGGAAATCTTTGGAAAAATTTTTAGAGCTCCGGCAGTAATTCTTGGGAAAATCCCTGAAGAAACTTCTAAAGAAATGGTTAGAGGAATAACACGTGGAGATTTTCTCGTTGAGTTTACTGGAGTGGTACCCGAAAATTCGACAGAGAAATTTAAAAAAAACATCTTTGAAAAAATCTGGAGGAACTAGAAAAAATATGGTATTTGTTGCAGTGTGTCATCCTTTTCAAAGCGTTAAGATACTATCCTGAATATATGAAAGCCTTCATCCCAAAAACAGTTTTCACAGAAACACTTCATTTCTTCAATTTTTTTTTCAAAGAAAAACTGTTCAATGTCAAATTAATGTTACCTGCAATCCTATCTAAAGAAATCTGGTTTTTCTGCATTCTTGACCCAAAATTTGGACTTCATTTCGATCCTTCAGAACAGTTGCCTTTCACGTGGAGGACATCGGAAGACATTTTCCTCTGCATCGTTTCACAAAAAGATATTCTTTGTCATTGACTTAATGTAGTGATTAAAAATGCTGTCCCATATTTGTTCATTTTGAAAAGCCCTAAAAGAATCGGAGAGGGGATTTTTTGTTAGAATTTCTAAAATTGTTCACTGCAGAATTCATGAAAAAACTTTGAAGAAATTTTTGCCGAACATTCTGCAAAAAGTCTTGGATAAACATGCGGTGAAGTCTCTTAAGGACTTCGTCAAAGAGTTCTTTTAAACGAAACTTATGGAGATATTAGTGAGAAAAAAAAAAAAAACAATAAGGAAAAAATCATAAGGAAATTAACATCATTTTGAAATATTTGAGGAATTCAATAATTTTTAGATTTACTTGAAGAATCCTTGCGGATATCCTGGAAGAAATTCGTGGTAAAATTTATTGAGTAATCCTTTATTCATCAATTCCACGATGGAATTTAGAAATGACTCAAAGAAAGATATCTAGACAAACCATGGGAGAACCTAGAGAAATCTTTGCTGGAATATTTATCGGAGTTTTTTCAACAATCTTTGAAAATTTAAATGAAGAAATTCCGAACGAAATAGGAATATTAATCTTTTGGATTTTTGTCGACTATCTGAAAACAAAATCTTAAAATACTTATAGGAACATTCGAACAAAATTCCACTGGAAATCCTGAAGAAGTTCAAGAAGAACCTGAAAAAAATCTGCTAAAATAAATGACGAAAGCTCTTAAAACTATGCAAATAACAAATCGGGAAAAAAAAATTGAAAGTGTCCCTGGAAAAAAATCAAAGCAACTGCTTGGAAATTTCTTATATGCAATACTTGAAGTATGACAGAAAAAGTCCTGAGTTTATTCCTTGAAGTATCCTCTAGAGAAATTCGTAGCAGCGTTACATAAAAAAAATCAATGAATTTCTCTAGAAAAGCATAGTGCAGTTTCTGAAAGAATTCCTGGGAAAACTACTGAACTTTACTGCTATATTGGGAGCTGTTTGTTAGGCCAAATGCCGTTTAAGGTGACATTTAAGGTGACCAATACTTACTACAGTTTCAAATGGCTAACAATTCATCAGTGTTTTTCCTTTTTTCGGCATAACGGCATTCGGCCTAACGGGATAGAACCGTGCTATATCCCTGAACAGTCCTTGGAAAAATTATTTGTGAAATCCATTTGATTCGTAAACCCTTCTAGTGCGTTTTGGGTCTATTTTCATCCTGAAAACAACTCAAAAAGAGCCCCCCAGACAACCAGAAATCGCATGAAAGTTAACGTTACAACTCGTTTATTCATACTAATTACATCAAACCCGCAAAACACCGTGGATAAACTCGTCAGTTTGATGAGTTTCCTCGCATAAAACACTTTTTTCTGAGTTCATTTATACATTTTGTTTCGTCTCGTACACTCGTACAAAGTAAGTCGCATCAATCCGTAGCAGCTGTCAAATCAACATTTGTTATCATAAGTTAAGTCGCATAAGATCACAGGTTGGTTCGGTAGAATATTTATATACTCGCACTGTATGTTATTATTCATCACATAATATATGCACGCATATCGCCTCCACTTTTGTACGTAGAAGACCTTTTCGCGACATCTTATAAGTGAAATTTTGCACATATAAAGCCTCCAGGTGATTTCGTTATACGTACATTTTGGTTGTCTGGGCCTAAGAGGAGTACCTACAGTGATTCATTGTGAAATTCCTGATGGATAGATAACTTTTTCAGTTGAGGCATCTCTATTGACTTTGCTTGAGATCTATGTAACCCGTGGAAAAGATACTTCCTACGGGGGCATTATAGACTACAAAAGAAGCTTACAGGTTATATTGAAATCACTAACGTTTGATACCCGGATCTCTCTTGGATGCCGAACCACTTATTTGAAGAATCCTAAGGATTGGCATTCTGTTCAAACTGTAAGTAAAGACGAATTAACCGAACATAAAACACTCTATGTTTCTGTGTACACCTGGTAGCGCGGAAAATACACTCACTGCTGATGGGCCAGACTGAACTTTTGCAATTATTTTAGATTTCATAAACTTGTGGATGTATAAATGTAATTAACTAAATGCATTCACAACATTCACAATCCCCAGAGGAATTTATTGAAGAAATCCCTGCAAGAATTTTTGGGGGGAAATTCTCAAAGGGAGCAAATCCCCAGAAGATTTTTGGAGGTTATCCACGGAACTATTTTTGAAGAAAACCCCCGTAGGAGTTCTTGAGGAATATCTCAAGAAGCATCATCAAAATCATCGAAGGAATTCTTGGAAAAAAGTAGTTCTTGATATCCTCGGGGAAATCCTTGAAGTTCCCGGAGGAATTCTTGGAGGAAATTCCCGGATAAATTCCAGATGCAATTTCCAGAGAAATTCCTGGATGAATTCTCTGAAAAAATCCTCCGAAGAATTCCTTGACGAAATCCCCGGAGAAATACAATCATACAATCTACTAAAACTTTTACTAGCTACCAAATTATTATTTTTTTAGTGGTCAATTAACGCTTCGTTTTCCGGAAGGGTTTCCGTACAGAACTCATCAAGAATTTGTCATGTATTTTAACGAAAATCTATTAAGAAACTCACCAAGAACTTTGCCAGAAATCCCTTCGTGGTTTTTTTTTTCCAGGTGCTCAATGATGCTCCTCAAGATTTCCTTTGAATCTGCTCAATATCGTGCCTCCAAACAATCTACAAAGAATCTCACAAAAAATAGTAATTCATCGAAAAATGTGATCACGATCCTTCTGGGAAATTAAAGTTTTTTTTTACAGGACTCTGCTATAACTAGAAACCGTAAATAATCTCTCTAGCAACTTACTAAAAGTCGCGCACCTCCTGTGAATTGTTTTAGTTTCGCCCATACATACACTGATAAAAATCCACACGCTCGATCTGTGTGTTTAAAATTATGGATCGATTCATGAACGTCCATATCGATTTGCTATGATTTTCTTGCAAATATCGTGTGTGCTACACATTAAATTCCTTTGTTTTGCTTCATGGATTGATTCATCAACCGACAACAGGGATTCCATATTTTTTGCACATAAGTTCCCGAAGCTTTCTCTTCAGATTCGTATGTGTCAACCTATGGACGCATAGATCATCACTCCAACACGGATTCAGTGTGTTTTGCTTATGGTTATCTTGTGTCATAATCATCATGTTCAAGTTCGTCGATTCATTGATATGCGCAATGAGATTGTTATGATGAAATCCATGAGCTGTGCTATCGATTTCCATGTTCAAAGCTTCTAAATTGTTTGTGATCAACCCATGGGATGCATAGAGAACTGAATTGCGGTTGGACCTCGTGTCGAACGACAGTCATCATCATGCTTCCAAAGAGAAGAAGCAAAGTTTGAAGCTGAAAGTGTTAGATGAAAATTTGTGAATTCGATTTTTCTTTTATTAGTGAAGTTGACCGATATACGAGAATTCTACCTTTCTATAAGAAAACATTGATTATAATGTAAAGTTTAGTAGAAAAATCGGATTCCACTAACAGATTTTCCTGGCTTTCAGTTTCGAAAAAATGGAATATGCTTATCCCTGGCTTCCCAAATTATGGATTTGCGGCGCCCCGCTTGTTGCGGGCTCACGAGTTTGAAAAAAAAAATCAAGAGAGCTTGCGACAAGCAGAGTAGTTCTATCACACATGACTATCTAAAGCTACTACATTTCGAATTCAATAAGCAAATCAGTTGGTTTTCATGATTTAGTATTTGGAAATTCATGTTTGTTTCACATGACAACCTAATGTTGATACACATGTTATTATACCGTGAAATCAATGATGAAATCCATATGGCTACCACACTCAAATCATGTGGGTTTCCTCATTGCGCAAATCTATAAGTAAAACACACGACCTTGACGTGTAGATTTTTCTCAGTGTATTGATCTGACTTCTCGTTGCTTCTTCACGAAACGGTTCCTCACATGCGTCTTTCTCTGTTAATTAATAATTTAATTAGTATTTTTTATTTATCGACAGTTACCGTTTTGATTCATATTACGGACACTTAAGGCCTCAGTGAAGTATGACCCAGCTTGGACCGTACAAAATAAATCATTCTGTATGATTTTTTAGCGTTATCGAGCGTCGGGAGCCCTTAACTTTCGGATGGTGGGTAAAGAATACGCGTCCGCAACTTGAATAATTTTAAATAAATCAAAACGTGTGGCTTTTTCATGATTCTTATTCCGGACGTTCGCTCACTTTTGCCTCATATTCCGAACGCTTTGATTCGAATTACGGACAGCTCATGACAATCAATAATGGAACAGTCAAATCATCAATTGAAATCGTTCAACCACTAGAGAGACGTCTAAGGTAGTTGGGCATTATAAATTTGCAATGATATTTATGGAAAAAACCTAATAAAACGAGCCTCGAAAATGAGAACTTTTGGACGGCGAAAATTGAAACATTTCGTGTGAAATGTTTCCCATACAAACGAGAGTGTCCGGAATTTGAAGCTGTCCGTAATATGAATCAAAACGGTATATTAATAGAAATTGCTTACATGATATTTGCATTTCATGTGCAACATAACGCCATGCTGTGTCCTTTTTCACGTTATTTCGGTTTACTCGCTTTCGCATATATTGATGGGAATTTCTTGATACAATTGATTAATTTTAAAATAAAATTCTGCGATAATGATTCCGATAAAAATTCCGCTGATTCTGTTAGCTCCGTGTTTGAAAACACGAACCGCACACGAACTTAATTGATTCCGCGATTTCCGCTACCGCTTCTTATGAGCTTTTTCAAAAGAAAACGCGGTTTAGTACTTTTAGTACAATACCGCGTTTACCGCCAAGTTGTCATTGCGTGCACCCATACCTGTTTAAATACAGTCAAAATCCAATTTGACAACCGCATTCCGTTTCGGTCGTCATTGCGTTTGGCTTTCTTTAGTCTAACAATTCACAGTTTAAATCTAAAATTTTGCCAAGCACAAGCCTGCCGGCATGTTGTAAAGTGATAAGCACGTTTTTCAATCTCCTCTCAATGACGTTTTGCTGCTGCCTTCGAAATCTGTCATCTGTCAACGAAACCGCAGTCAACTTCACTTCGCTAGTGGATCTACGATCAATGAGGTGTACGGACAGGTGCGGCGTACGCACGTAGAGTGATGGCAACAGGAAAAATCACTGCACGATTCTAGGAGCATGAATTACTGGATTTTCTAAAAGAACACGGGATGAATTTATGGATTAGTTTCATGGATTCATGGAAGATTTCACGTAGTATAGGAATCAGGGAAATTCTTATAGAATTTTTGAAAGAATATGTGAATGCTGCTCGCTTCCTTGAAGGCACTGATACACAGAAATATTACTGACAAAATTTCCATTTCTGGGAAGAGCCATCTTTGAAAAATCTTGAAAAATATTCTCAAGAGTAGCTATTAAGGAATTCCTGGAGAAATTTACAAAGGAACTGTTAACATCTTCGAACGAATTTCTTTAAGAGTCCCTGCAGGAGCTCTCAAAGTAATGTCTAAATATCGGCGGCGGCGCACAGGTCTAGTGTGGAGTCTTGTTGACGCCGGCAGGTTGAGGCAGAGCTTGATCCTATTCATTAAAACTTTTCCCGTGCGACCAACAACGGATGTTCCGCCCTGTTGGACGGTGGTAATACGGGATTGAGGGGATGTGGCGAGAAGGACTCGTCCGTTGTAATGTGGCGTGTTGTTTGGAAAAGGGTGCCAAAGTGATGAATGGTTGTTGGGAATGCAAAACACGTGTAACGTGTGCAGTTACATGGAGCAAGGAAAAAAAAATGCGAAACGATACAACAAAAACCAGGTGTGATTGATGTACCGTTTTGATTCATATTACGGACAGTTTCAAATTCCGGACACTCTACTTTGTATGGGAAACATTTCACGCGAAATGTTTCAATTTTTGCTGTTCAAAAGTTCTCAATTTCAAGGCTCGTTTTAGTAAACTTTTTCCATAAATATCTTCGAAAATTTATAATGCCCAACTACCTTAGATGTCTCTTTGGTGGTTTAACGATTTCGAATGATGATTTGACTGTTCCATTAATGATTATTATAAGCTGTCCGGAATTCGATTCAAAGTGTCCGGAATAGGAGGCAAAAGTGAGGAAGCGTCCGGAATAAGAATCATGAAAAGGCCACACATTTTGATTTATTTAAAATTATTGAAGTTGCGGAAGCGTATTCTTCATCCACCGTTCGAAAGTAAAGGGCTTCCGACGCTCGATAGCGCTAAGGAATCATACAGAATGATTTATTTTGTATGCTCTATGCTGGGTTATATTTCCCTAAGTCCTTAAGTGTCCGTAATATGAATCAAAACGGTACTTCGATTTCAAACTATTAAGGTGAAACAACTCGGAATCTTATCCTCAATATTGCACCAAAACTTTCAAGGCATTAATCGTAGAATTATTTTTTTAAAGATTCTACTCACAGAATTTCGGGTTCGGTTGATGTTTTTATTCATCTTCCTGGTAAGAGACACAATTTGATCCCGTTTGGATCCCACTGAACAGAATACAGTTCTCTTCGTTTCAATAAGAACCATTAAAGCAAACCTGCCAGAACGAGCAAAGTAAAATGAAATAATTCACTTGGTCTGCTTCTTTCCGTTTGGAATACAAGTAGCCATTCATACCAAACTAAAGTTATCTGCTCTGGTCAGCAGCAGCAGCACACTTCACCTTGAGGCTTGGTGCAGGAAAAGAAATAATTTTAAGACGATTCAGAGAAAATCGGATTTACCTCTTCGGTGTGCTTTGCTATTCCGGAGAAAAGTTCATTATTTCTCGGTGTGTACACTTTCTTCTACTTCTGAGGCAAGAAGAGATCCCAGAATCACAAAAATAGATTTATTTTTGAACCTTTTCATAGAGAGTGATTGAAATTTGAACCGAAAATGGAATCTTAGTTGACGCAAGATTTTTTATACAGTAGGAATTTACTTAAAGATGTATCTGACTCTTATCAGTACCTTGAATAGCTTCAAAAATCAAGAACATGTTCAGGACTTAAAGCTATTGCTCAAGACATCCATCAACAAACCAAACTATTCTAACTCCCTTCCACAACAACTTCGTCAACTTAATTAAATTTCTCTTGCCAAAACACCCGCTTGTGAATCCCACTCGCTTCATTCAAACGCAATCCTCATCATCATCAACGTCACACTTGCAGCACACCATTCACCGGAAGACACCGTGATTAAAATTTATCTTCTCTCCTTATTTACTTCCAGGTAAGTTTGTCATCTTGTTGAGGTCCCTTCCAGACAGGCAACTGCTACCAACTTGGAACTTCTGTCAGCTGGTTTCCAACACCCGAAATGCATCTCATCGTTTGCACCTTCTCGCAGCAACGTCCCATAGTATCGCACTTTGCGCCGAAGAGTGTGAAACTGACTTTTCAGCTGGTGGTGCCAAAGAGCCTCCAGTGTCTCTTCTGGTACCAATCCAACGGAAAAGCGATCCGCTGAAGCCACCTGCACTTAATCGCTGCCCGTTTATCACTGTGTTCCCCGGAGAAGAGGCAATATAGCTCGATGAACCGGAAACTGACGCGGTGGAAGCAGCAGCAGCAGCAGCAGCTTCAGGCCTTCTGGGCTTTCTCCGGACCGACACGTTTGCCGGTGCGAAGCTGTCTTCCAGTTCTGGGGTGGTTTTCTGCTTCCGAAACGGTTTTCATTCATAAAAGGCTGAGCTCTTGAGATGGGGAGCTTTAAAAGGAAAGTTTTTCGTTTCGTTTTATTAATGAAACACCGAGCAGGTAGTCGATTTTGTTATTTGCATGGATTGGTATTGGAATTTTTCAAATTTCAATTCGTAATTTCCTTTTTCAAATTTCCTATTTGTTACTTCCAACTTCAACTTCCATCTTACAACTTCCATCTTCCAACTTCCACCTTTCAACTTCCAACTTCCATCCTCCAACTTGCAACCTCTAATTTCCAATTTCCATCTTCCTACCCAGAATACTGAGCAGGATTTCCTCAAACCCTCTCAGTTCTCTCAAAATCCTGAGCAGGATTCTCTCAGAAGGATTCTCATAGAATCCTAAAATTCCAATTTTCAACTTCCGCCTTTCCAATTACCAATTTTCAACTTCCAACTTCCAACTTCCAATTTACAAGTTCCATCTGCTAACTTTCGACAACCAACTTTCATTTTCCAGCTTCAAACCTCCAACTTTCAACTTCAAACTTTCAACATTCAATTTCTAACTTCCAACTTCCAGCTTTCAACTTCCAACTTCCACCTTTCCAATTACCAATTTTAAATTTCAAATTGCTAACTTCAAGTTTGGGGCCCAAATAGCCGTAGCGGTAAACGCGCAGCTATTCAGCAAGACCAAGCTGAGGGTCGTGGGTTCGAATCCCACCGGTCGAGGATCTTTTCGGGTTGTAAATTTTCTCGACTTCCCAGGGCATAGAGTATCTTCGTACCTGCCACACGATATACGCATGCAAAAATGGTCATTGGCATAGTAAGCTCTCAGTTAATAACTGTGGAAGTACTCATAAGAACACTAAGCTGAGAGCAGGCTCTGTCCCAGTGGGGACGTAACGCCAGAAAGAAGAAGAAGAACTTCAAGTTTGCTAACTTTAAATTTGTCTTAAGAAAAACTCTTCTCAACTTAAGGTAGATCATCTATAGCTTCTCTGACCAAGCCAGAGGAGAACATTGATGCTCTCAACCTTGGCAAGCAAAGTCAAGATGCTGAACTTTTTCATTTCATTATTAAACAAAAACAAAACTGAAGCTTTGTTCTATCGAAATAAGCAAAGTTAAAATTAGCTCAATTGGTGGTAGGATAAAACTCGAGCTGGTAAGAATTGGATTGGACGATAAAATAAATTATTTGAAGAGATTGAAATTAAGAGGCTTCTTTTGAAATGAATTCTGACATGATTTGAATTGGTCAGCAGTTGGGAGATAAATATTTTGATAAATTATTAGTTTTTATTGATTCAAAGTCTGAACCCTTTTAAATTTTACCATTTCCTGTCAACTTAATCATAAATATGAAATTTAGCCCTTCACGTCAACATCTGGTTCTGCCATTTATAACTCCCAAATCATCACTCATTCACTTACAACAACCCCCAGAAAAAAAGATTCAATTTCCCATTCGCAGTTGGGCGCCAAACACGCCAACAAATCGACAGTTAATAAATCACCCTTGCGATCTTTGAAGAAGGAACAACTTGCAATTTTATTTTTCGTTTGCCTTGACTCTTGGGAAGCCGAAAAATTGCAATTTACTCAAACTCCTGCAGCTTCACATCCGCTTCTCGGCCCTGGAATCAGATTGGCACCCGATTTTCCTAACCAAACAGTCTCTACCATGAAGGATGAAGTTTCTGGTTCTTTCCCTTTTTTTTTTGGTGCCAGACTGTGATTTACAGATTAATTTTCTTTCGCGAAAAATGTACTGAGAGCTTGATGATTTCTTTTAATGATTGCATTTTTATTACTTCAGTCATACGAAACAACCACAGACTGGGCGAGGCCCAGTCGTCGAGCTGTTTTGCAATAAAATCATAAAATGTCATGCTAGGGAAACGAAAGCCATACGATTCATGGTGCTTCGAAATTAGTGAAAGGATTTTTGTGGTCTTTGTTTGAAATATAAAGACGTCTTTAGTAACCATAAAAAAAACAAACACAAACAAACAGCAGAAATAGGAATACAAGAAGACAAAAAGACAAGATGACAAGAAGACAAGAAGACAAGAAGACAAGAAGACAAGAAGACAAGAAGACAAGAAGACAAGAAGACAAGAAGACAAGAAGACAAGAAGAGAAGACAAGAAGACAAGAAGACAAGAAGACAAGAAGACAAGAAGACAAGAAGACAAGAAGACAAGAAGACAAGAAGACAAGAAGACAAGAAGACAAGAAGACAAGAAGACAAGAAGACAAGAAGACACGAAGACAAGAAGACAAGAAGACAAGAAGACAAGAAGACAAGAAGACAAGAAGACAAGAAGACAAGAAGACAAGAAGACAAGAAGACAAGAAGACAAGAAGACAAGAAGACAAGAAGACAAGAAGACAAGAAGACAAGAAGACAAGAAGACAAGAAGACAAGAAGACAAGAAGACAAGAAGACAAGAAGACAAGAAGACAAGAAGACAAGAAGACAAGAAGACAAGAAGACAAGAAATCGATTTCGATTCGATTTCGATTCGATTTCGATTCGATTTCGATTCGATTTCGATTCGATTTCGATTCGATTTCGATTCGATTTCGATTCGATTTCGATTCGATTTCGATTCGATTTCGATTCGATTTCGATTCGATTTTCGATTCGATTTCGATTCGATTTCGATTCGATTTCGATTCGATTTCGATTCGATTTCGATTCGATTTCGATTCGATTTCGATTCGATTTCGATTCGATTTCGATTCGATTTCGATTCGATTTCGATTCGATTTCGATTCGATTTCGATTCGATTTCGATTCGATTTCGATTCGATTTCGATTCGATTTCGATTCGATTTCGATTCGATTTCGATTCGATTTCGATTCGATTTCGATTCGATTTCGATTCGATTTCGATTCGATTTCGATTCGATTTCGATTCGATTTCGATTCGATTTCGATTCGATTTCGATTCGATTTCGATTCGATTTCGATTCGATTTCGATTCGATTCGATTTCGATTCGATTTCGATTCGATTTCGATTCGATTTCGATTCGATTTCGATTCGATTTCGATTCGATTTCGATTCGATTTCGATTCGATTTCGATTCGATTTCGATTCGATTTCGATTCGATTTCGATTCGATTTCGATTCGATTTCGATTCGATTTCGATTCGATTTCGATTCGATTTCGATTCGATTTCGATTCGATTTCGATTCGATTTCGATTCGATTTCGATTCGATTTCGATTCGATTTCGATTCGATTTCGATTCGATTTCGATTCGATTTCGATTCGATTTCGATTCGATTTCGATTCGATTTCGATTCGATTTCGATTCGATTTCGATTCGATTTCGATTCGATTTCGATTCGATTTCGATTCGATTTCGATTCGATTTCGATTCGATTTCGATTCGATTTCGATTCGATTTCGATTCGATTCGATTCGATTCGATTTCGATTCGATTTCGATTCGATTTCGATTCGATTTCGATTCGATTTCGATTCGATTTCGATTCGATTTCGATTCGATTTCGATTCGATTTCGATTCGATTTCGATTCGATTCGATTTCGATTCGATTTCGATTCGATTTCGATTCGATTTCGATTCGATTTCGATTCGATTTCGATTCGATTTCGATTCGATTTCGATTCGATTTCGATTCGATTTCGATTCGATTTCGATTCGATTTCGATTCGATTTCGATTCGATTTCGATTCGATTTCGATTCGATTTCGATTCGATTTCGATTCGATTTCGATTCGATTTCGATTCGATTTCGATTCGATTTCGATTCGATTTCGATTCGATTTCGATTCGATTTCGATTCGATTTCGATTCGATTTCGATTCGATTTCGATTCGATTTCGATTCGATTTCGATTCGATTTCGATTCGATTTCGATTCGATTTCGATTCGATTTCGATTCGATTTCGATTCGATTTCGATTCGATTTCGATTCGATTTCGATTCGATTTCGATTCGATTTCGATTCGATTTCGATTCGATTTCGATTCGATTTCGATTCGATTTCGATTCGATTTCGATTCGATTCGATTTCGATTCGATTTCGATTCGATTTCGATTCGATTTCGATTCGATTTCGATTCGATTTCGATTCGATTTCGATTCGATTTCGATTGATTTCGATTCGATTCGATTTCGATTCGATTTCGATTCGATTTCGATTCGATTTCGATTCAATTTTCAATGGTCAGAATCGAAGAACAATTCCACTCACCAACAAAATTTTCACAAGCTTACCCCTATTTGAATTACAAATGTCGTTCGATTGTGAATAATTTAAGATGAAGATCGTGCTAGAATTTTGGGGTGTGAATAGCCAAAGCTGAAGCATCAATATTTCCCTCCCCGAAACGAAAACCGTCGCAAGCTTCTGTTGATATTAAAGCATTGCTTGAAAATTGCTATTCGGTTTGGGAGAACGAGAGCAACGAGAGCGATAGCAGAAAATTAGTGTAGTGGAAAGAGGTTTATTCTTTCGTGTCCATTTAATTTTGCGATGTTCTGGAAGTTTCAAAATCGTGGCAAAATTGTATTTCGAAAAATAGTTGAGAGATGAAAGTAGTGTTTGAAGATGGAGTTGCAATCAAAATATTTTCATGATCATTAGGTGGCTAGAAAATGTTCCATTCATAAATTTGGAATCATTATTTTTACAAAAAAAAGTGTTCTTCTGTTTAAAAATCTAAAAATATTTTGGTTCGTAAACTGAAAATTGGTTGCTTCAGAAGCTCGAAAGCTTCTTCATCTTGAGTGTAAAGCTTCAGATATATAATCTAAAACGCACCTGCTCCAGAAGAAGCTGAAAAAGTTCTGCTCCAGTAAATTCTTAAAAGCTTCTGCTGAAATGCTTTCACTTCAGAAACTGAAAAGCTATTGCTTCAGAAAAGCTTCTGATTCAGAAGCTGAAAAGCTTCTGCTTCAAAAGTTGAAAAGCTTTTGCTTCAGAAGCTGAAAACCTTTTACTTCAGAAGCTGAAAAGCTTCTTGACAAGCTTGTGGAGCAAAATCTGTTCAGTTTCTGAAGCAGAAGCTTTTAAGCTTCTGAAGCAGAAGCTTTCCAGCTTCTGAAGCAGAAGCTATTCAGCTTCTGAAGCATAAGTTTTTCAGCATCTGAAGCAGAAGCTTTTCAGCTTTTGAAGCAAAATCTTTTCGTCTTGCAGCAGAAACTTTTTAGCTTTTGAAGCAGAAGCTTTTCAGCTTCTGAAGCAGAAGCTTTTTAGCTTCTGAAGCAGGAACTTTTCAGCTTCTGAAGCAGAAGCTTTTAAGCTTCCGAAGCAGAAGCTTTTCAGCTTGTGAAGCAGAAACTTCTCAGCTTTCGAAGTAGGTTAACCTTTAAATTATAAGGCTAACTAATGTTTTGAAACTTGTGATTTACTTTTGATACCTTCTATCCGAATTAAAGTCAATCAGGAATTTGTACCACCATAGTACAACCTTTCCTCAACAAAGGATGAATCTTGAAGGACAGAAATGTTTAGCAATTTGAAAGCACTTGTCTGTTGAAATTTTCCTTTTCTTCTCTGCAGACCCAGCATCGTGAAAACATGCCGAATAATAGTTCGGGTCCTGTGCCTTAAATTTTTAATGCAACTCGTTACATGCCCCTGTACCGCAACTTTTCTGCAGAACTACAACTGCTTTGGTGCAGAATTCCGACTAGGTTAGGTTTAAGAGGCGGGGTAAACTGCGCAGATAAGAAGTCCTTTTCTCGGTCGGTACCTGGCTGACTCATGCATAATTCACCGTTCTCGCTAAGGGGGAAGATGCAGAATGCGAGATATGCACTCATAATTTATAAATACACTCTCAGGTTGTTACAACACAACTTAGTTTTGTTGTTAACCACTTATCGCAAACGAGAGCTGCTTCCTCGCGTTGTGTACTAGTGGAAGTGGCCAAGTGGAAGCAGTTTATCCTAGATGAGCACCGCTTTTCAAGCGAATGGACGTGAGTTTTCCCGTGGCGTTTTTGCTATTCTAAGAGAAGAAGAAGACACATCACCACCACCCATTTCGTTCCGAGTCCTTCTCGGTTAAGAGCACTGCACCCATAAATCTAATGAGATCAACTCATTAAAGCGAAGCCTTTACCGAAATGCCATAATTTCCAACCTCGACGCTCGTTCTATGTTTCCCTGGCTCATAACCAAATATTTGCGAGACGGGTCCCGGTTCGGTATCATCATAAAAGCCTAAACGATTACAAAAGAGGGGTTAATGGTGCTCTTCCAATGCTCACAGGCACTCAGAAATTTCGATAATGGAAAATTGATTTACGGAAAATCGCTTCTAACACATTTCAACTTTTTTTTAATAAAATGTTGCATACGATTCTAACTTCTTAAAAGTTCGACAAATTATGAGTGAAATAATGAAAAAAAAAACACAATTGCAAACGTGGGATTTGAACCCACCACTCTTGTATGCCAGCCGGGCGCTTTACCAACTTAGCTATCAAGCCACTTTGTGGCATAATCGCTTAAAAGGTTACAAGTTTCAGTTTCAGATTGTCCCCAATTAAGAATTAGGCAGCATTAAAATTACCAACGAGTTTTGAAAATGCTTTTAAGGTAGTTGAATTCTCTAGAACTAGTTATCAAAGCGATATTTTTCCCAGTGTTTCGAGAAAACCAAGCACCCAGCCATTAGCGCATTATGAACGAATTACATGAGGGACGACCCGGCCAAATTTACCGCCAAAATTCATGGCTAGGAAAAAGGTGACGGCGACGACGATGACGGTGAGGATGAGCGAGATTTAGAGCGTAATTATATCGGGTGTATCGTTGGTGCACGTGAAGAAGGGCAGCATGGGTCGGTGGAAGTTCTTCTACGGGAAAACTATTAACGGGTAAGTTTCTCGACGGAAAGTTTTCGCAGTGCGTCGGACCAAATTTATGCTTTATGAGAGGAAATTGTAACGACGACGGCTGGCACATGTTCGAATGGAAAGAGAGTCAGGATAATTGGAAACAGTTGGAGCACATTTTTGTCGGAGTTTCTAGAACAACTTTTTAAGCAACAAATTGGAAGTCTTGATCTGCATATTCGAATATTTCTTTTGGGAAGTAAGCATAACACTGCAAAAATTAAATTTCCAGTTTTCTCCGTAAAAGTGTACTATTTATTTATTTTTTTTTTTTTTTTTTTGTATCGTTTAAAAGCATTGCATTAGTTTTTATATCTAAGAGTTCTGTTTAAGGCAACACTTCTTCTTCTTCTTCTTCTTAACATTACGTTCTAACTGGGATAGAGCCTGCTTCTCAGCTTAGTGTTCTCATGAGCACTTCCACAGTTATTAACTGAGAGCTTTTTTTCTGAACAGCTAAGCATTTATCGCTAAGACTAAGATCCTTAATGTAATGTTTTTGTAATAATCTGGATTTTTCATTTTCGAAAATCAATTTCATATGTAATTGCCCACTACAATTTCGAGCTACGGAAAGCGATCATAAATTACTCAAGCACATAAAATATTCGCAACAACGAATAAAAACATACAATGATATTTTAGCACGATGTAATTAGTGCAAATATTATCCCTAACCTCGTCACCCGTTGAATTTAGGATTATCTAACTGAGCTGTGCACTAAATGAGACGCACAGAATAAATCACGTACCGCGAAAGCACCCTTCACCAAACGAAATCCCTATTTCACCCACGCAGTTTGATCTGCTCTTTCAAAACAAGGACGACGATGCAGCTCAGTTCCCTGCCCTTTCATTTGGATTCCGATTCCGAATCCGAATCAGAACCTGGAGATAAATTGGGTTTTACCCGGGCCATCTATTTGCATACCAGATCAAACACGTCGAACACGTTTCGGTTAGAGAGATCTCCATTCAAGATTGATGCTGCTGGTTTGGGTCCGTTGCTGTAAAACGTGCAACTAGCAACCGGTGCAACCGCATCCAATTCGTTCTCCATCACACCCACTATGGTAATGCTATGGAGGAGGTGCATGGTTGGTTAATGCACCACAAAGTTGCACAACCCACGGCGCTCCACACTAAATGATGCCACTTCCCTGCGATCATGAGCTCGGTGATTCATGGCTGCACTCTCGCCTCTTTTAGTTGGGTGGTGAACGAACGAACCGAGGTAGGGGAAGGTTGTTCAAAATGCCAATTTGAGCTCAATCACAATTTAGAGAGAAATAACTATGTTTTACACGGGATTTATTATGAATCGTAGTATCCAAACAATCAGTATACAGCTGGGGATTTTTTTTTTATTTCCGTACAAAGTGGGCCGAAGGTTTTCAGATTTTCATGAAACTTTTTCCACAGGCAGGGCTCATCAATATATGAATAAAACAAATTGAGAAAAGTTCAGGGTCGTCTATTTTCCCGGAATACTCAGTTGGATTTTTTTTCTTTCCTCTGACACTACTTAATTTGAAAAATCATAAATCAAGAACGAAGCATCGTAGAAACAAAGTTTTTTTATTGAAATGAAAGCAAATTTTCTCAAGAATAAAAATAAATTAACTGGAAAAAGTTTTCCAGTTAACATTTTTCTCTATTCCTTAGAAAATTTGCTTTCATTTTCATTAAAAAACTTTGTTTCTACGATGCTTCTTTCTTGAGCTATTATTTTTCAAAGAAAAGGCTCAAATAGCACATTTGCACATTTTTTACAAAATCGGCCATAACTCAAATACGAAAAAAGTACCATTTCAAAAATTTCAGCGATTAAAGCTTATGAAATTACCTTCTCAAAAATATTTTTTTGAAAATTTTCCACGAGTTGGAACATAGTTTTCCCGGCTTTTCTTACGAATTTTCTCAACGGTGGAAAATTTTGTAGAAAACTTTTTCCAGTTAACATTTTTTTTTCTATTCCTTAGAAAATTTGCTTTCATTTTCATAAAAAAAACTTTGTTTCTACGATGCTTCTTTCTTGAGCTATGATTTTTCAAAATAACTAGTGTCAAGGGAAAACAAAAAAAAATCCAACTGAGTTTTCCGGGAAAATAGGCGACCCTGAATTTTTCTCATTTTTTTTTTCATATATTGATGAGCCCTGCCTGTGGAAAAAGTTTCATGAAAATCTGAGACCTTTCGGCCCAAACCCGTACGGAAATAAAAAAAAATCCCCAGCTATGATAGCCGTACAAGTCCAAAACGGTAAATTAGGCGACTGGTGGTTTACAATATTTCCAAATTGAATATTATCACAGAAAACAGTTTCGTTAAAGTAGTTTTTTTTTGCATTGAAAAGCATTACTGGGGGAGGTGATCCAGTGTTCGCCACCCTAAGAAAAAAAAAATATATATATACAGCCATTCCATGAAAAACCGATCTAGTGGGTCTCCGAATTCCGTGCAAATTTGCTATTTTGTTCCTTATCCGAAATAAGGATACACGTATTATTGGATTTTTTGATTAGGGTGACCATTTCCGAAATAAGGTGACCAGAAAAATCGCGATTTTGCAAAATTTTTATTTTTAAAAAAATTATAACTTTTGAACCGTTTGACAGATTTTCAATCTTTTTGGACGAAATGAAGGCTAAAGATTTTGACTTTTCGGGAAAAATATAAAATTTCACAAAAATTGTGTTTTTTTCCATGAAAAAACTCAATAGTTTCCGTTTTTTCGTGTTTTGAAGGCCTCGGGACCAAAGGGGCTATTTCTGCTCTCATTTTTTCTTAAAAGTTCAGAAAATTTTACGTAAACTGTCCAATTTTCAGCGATGTATGTTTTTTAGTTTTTGAGATATATTTTTTTGAAAATAAAAAACCAGTCATTTTTCATCGGCACACACTGTAGATCTCAGTGCATTAGATTTGTAATGTTTAAAAAAAATCATAACTTTTGAACAGCTCAACCGATTTCCAATCTTTTTTTATGGAAAGAAAGCTTAAGGTCTCATTTTTTTAGAAAAAATAGAAAAAAATAGAAAACTGAAAAAAAAAATTTCACATTGAAACATATGAAAATTTCTAAAAAAAACTAGAATTTTTATATTTTTTCACGTTTAAACATATTTTTATGAGATTTTTCAATTTTGTCTGAACAGTTGAAATTTTAAGCTTTCATTCCATACAAAAAGATTGGAAATCGGTTGAGCTGTTCAAAAGTTATGATTTTTTTTAATCATTACAAATCTAATGCGCTGAGATCTACAGTGTGTGCCGATGAAAAATGACTGATTTTTTATTTTCAAAAATATATATCTCAAAAATTAAAAAACATACATCGCTGAAAATTTGACAGTTTACGTAAAATTTTCTGAACTTTTAAGAAAAGATGAGAGCAGCAATAGCCCCTTTGGTCCCGAGGCCTTCAAAACACGAAAAAACGGAAACTATTGAGTTTTTTCATGTAAAAAACACAATTTTTGTGAAATTTTATATTTTTCCCGAAAAGTCAAAATCTTTAGCCTTCATTTCGTCCAAAAAGATTGAAAATCTGTCAAACGGTTCAAAAGTTATAATATTTTTTAAAATGAAAAATTTGCAAAATCGCGATTTTTCTGGTCACCCTATTTCGGAAATGGTCACCCTAATCAAAAAATCCAATAATACGTGTATCCTTATTTCGGATAAGGAACAAAATAGCAAATTTGCACGGAATTCGGAGACCCACTAGATCGGATTTACATGGAATAGCTGTATATATTTTTAATAAATCAAAAGACCTTTGTTTACTGTCAATACGTTAGACAAAAGTGTTCAATCCATGCTTTGCATGAAATGTATAAGAACTGGCCATAAACTTAGTATCTGTATTGAAAATTAGGATGACTAATACCAGATCAGTTACAACAGTATTCGCCATGTGAAATAAGTCGGTTTATCCTGCACGCGTTCTTCAAGGCAGTGCATCATTGAAGCCCACCAGATTTTTTTTTGTGTCGTCGCCGAAGTTTTTTTTTCTCGTTTTAGTTTGCACGCGTTCTGAGTGCAATCGAGTTCAGGTTTTCGCGTCACTGGAGTAATATTTTGCTTTTGTGAAATGAGCCTGCCAATTAAAGTAGCTTACATGCATCGAGGCTGAGCCTCGAGTTTTCTGGAGCAAAGGTCTGGAGAATGCAATGTTTGACTACTTCCTTTTACCAGGTTTTTATCATTATAAAAATAACCTTTGAATGGTTCGACGCTAAAAGTGTCTACTTACCGTTTGTTCAAGTTGTCTTTAGAGTACTGTCAATCGTATCACTTACCAAGGTAAATTTTGATCATTGATCATACAGCAATGATCCCTCCCCACTAACAAAACTCCTTCCCGTGACAACCATGGAGATGCAGAGGTGACCTCGGTCTCTAGTAACAATGGATGTCACACTAACAATGCTATTGTATCGCAGCGTATTGATTCCACCAATCTTTTATCATGTTTGAATTTCTACACGCCCACTAGACAGTTAAGAAATCGGAATTCGTTTGCATCAAATAATCATCGAACTGACTATGCAAAATGGGGCCCAGATAGCCGTAGCGGTAAACGCGCAGCTATTCAGCATGACCATGCTGAGGGTCGTGGGTTCGAATCCCGCTGGTCAAGGATCTTTTCGTAAAGGAAATTTTCTCGATTCCCAGGGCATAGAAGTATCTTCGTACCTGCCACACGATATACACATGCAAAAAAAAAATGGTCAATCGGCAAAGAAAGCTCTCAGTTAATAACTGTGGAAGTGCTCATAAGAACACTAATCTGAGAAGCAGGCTCTGTCCCAGTTGGGACGTAAAGCCAGAAAGAAGAAGAAGAAGAACTATGCAAAATTCAGCCCAATGAATCGAATGATGTCTCTTTATAATCAGCATTGTACATAAATTGATCTGATCATGTCGGGAACTAAGCTAAGACAATATTTTAAATCCTTAAGATATAATACAACATAGAATTCAGCAAACATGTAGTCTACTATCGATTGACGAAATAATAAAATTAAAAATTAAATTAAATTAAAATTAAAACTAACATTCCTTTCCTTCCTCGATGACCGTAAGGACGTGGCCAGGGCCGTTATTGTCTTTTTAATGTTTGGAGTTCTCGAAAGTTTAACTTCGATTATTCTGGTCAAACACTGAGTAGCAACTTCGAATTGTACGGTCATCGTTGGTTACGCTTTAATTTTAAAACTTTTTGACAAGCATCAAACGATGTTTGCATATTTCAGTCGTAAAACGGTATATAATCCGAGATGGCAAATACCGGTCCACCTACCCTAGTTTGAAACATCATATGAACAAACCATAACGAATTCAAAAATCGGGGTGAGACGCACTAAATTATTGGAATAGAATGCAATATAAGATTTTCATCATGTGTCAACTTTTTCGATATTCGAGAAGATGTGGTAAGTTTATAAACCGATGTAACCAAATATCATTGAAACGCAATGTGTATGTGACATTATGGTCGGTTTTGAGTTAGATATAGACTAATTCCATGTCAAATCGGTCAATCACAGAACTTGGCCATTTTTGACTTGCAGAAAATTTAGCACATGTTTTCGGTATGGAAGAATAAGTTTTTTTTCATAGATAATAATTTTGACTCTACGATAATTTTTGAAAATGGCCTATGAGTTTTTACATGTAATGCTAGCTCCAAAACTTTCGATTTTAGAGAAAAAATGTTATATGGAAAAGTTGTTGTGAACCGTTGAGACTATAAGTATCAAATATAATTGAAAAAATATGTTTTATCATGAAAAGTTAATTAATAAAACTAATGTTGAATTTCTCAAGCATCCTAGTTTTTAATTTCAGAATTATTTACTATAGAATCTTGATAGGAAACTGATGTCTTGGACAAAGTTTCATAATGGAGATATTTTTAGTATAAAAGTTTTTTTAAGAAAATTTTTTGACCGATTAACAAAATTTTGGTTCTTTTGTCAAAATAAAAACACTTTTATGGTAAAATACGAATCTTGAAATTATTCTAAATCATATTGGATATCATGATTAGCTTTTTAAGAGTAGCTTCGTTTGAATTATTTCAAGCTTAAGGCAAATAATTATTATTTAAGTCATAACAAAGGCCATTTTCATTAGTTGTTAGCGATTTTCCATCAAGTACAATAGGTTTTCACTTAACTTAATACTTCTCTCTACTGACTTATTTTTCCTAATGGAGAATCGCGAATAACTGATAAAAATGGCCTGTTATAAAATTTAAACGATACATTTTTGCATTAAATTGGAAATAACTTGATAATCATGTTGGTCTAGAATAATTTCAAGAATCTTTTGTATATATCAAAACCAATTTATTTTGACAAAAAAAAAATGTTTACTTTTTAGAAAAAAAAAAAATTAAAAAAACTCCATCATGAAACTTTGTCCGAAAAATTAGTTTCTTATCAAGATTCTATGGTGTAAATTAAAAAAAATAAAGATGAGGTTTTTATGTAATCAAAGTTCAATTTTTGCAATCACGTTTTTTTCTAACTTTCTTTGAAAAATTGAAATGTTATTTTTTTTGTAGTCTAAACGGTTCACTACAACTTATCCATAGAACATTTATCGACATAAACGATATTATTGCCGCGTTCGCAATAATAGTCCGATCTGAGAGATTTATAGCTCAAATGAAAGCTTGGTATTATATTTGATTGGCATAAAGCCGTTTAACATAAAGTCGTTTTGCATAATGAGTCTGAAACCAAGAATTTCTTAAGATGACATTCGTTTTTAAGTTTCCATCTATCTGATGATAACAGGCTTGTCGTGGAGTCAATTGATATAAAATGTCACTTTATTTAACAGTCATATGCTCTTGAATAAACTATAGCATACTAGGAAAATTATTTACAATAGTATTATATTATTTATCCAGAAATTACCCTTCATTTAGATATTAATTTTTCTTTTGAGTTCCGTTATTGGAATAATTTTTTGCACTGAAGGTTTTGATATATTGAGCTCAAATTTACCCTTCTTTCAAACATTCTATGTTTTATTTCTAAATAAGATGTAACCAATATATAGTTATAAGAACCGTTGATTTAAAATTTAAATAAATTTAACAAATTTCAATTTTGTTAACCTAGGCTGTTTTTTGGAGCTATATTTTTTTGTTTCCAACTGACAAAAGGGCGGCAATCGATAACATTGATCTGCTGAAGGTATCAGCGAAAATCGATTACTGCAGTTACTCCGATGGGTTGTGCTACTTTTCCCCGAACGCCAGTTTCTCGAATGCCAGTTTCCCGAATATCTCACTTCCCCGAAAAGTTTTGGGCATTCATAATTGTCGTAACTTTTTACATTTTAGGGTGGTGAAAAAACTGGCCATCTGAAATGCACCCTTCTTTAGATTATTGGCGATTCTTTAGAGTTTTACCGTCCTCAGCATATTTGCCAACATGTGTATAGCCGATAATGACGGAATACCTCCTTCTTTTGATTATTTATCGTTCTTTCTCGTTCACCATTCTGTCACTGAAGACCATTTTAGTACCTATTTAAACTGCACAACTTTTCGGGGAAACGGGTCATTCGGGGAAATGGCATTCGGGGAACTGGCATGGGGGGAACCGACATTCGGAGAAAAGACATTCGGGGAAAAGTAGCACAATCACTTCAATGATTCTGAACGCAATTTTTCATATCTTTTCGTTTTATTATGCCGCAATAATTTTTGGCGTCCAATCTTCTATTGGTTTAATCATTAATTTTGCTTTCTTGTAAAAATAGGATGTTCTTTATATGTATACTGTTTTAAATTGTTTTATTTAGTTTGGGTAAATGTTAACCATTTTTATATTTTGCTGTTATATGAATTCTTACAAGACGTTCTGTTAGAATGATAATTACTTTAGAACCTGCCAAAATTCAACATATTTTTGTTTTTGTGAACACGTGATCTACTCTTGAGATATGCTGGAAAATATTATTTTAATCACAAATTTTCCCTTCTTTTGATTATAGACAGTGTTTTTGATGTACACTTCCAAAATTAAAATTTATATTGAATCGTTCAAAACTTTTTCCACAAATAATTTCTTTCAAAAATGTGTTGTTCATTTGAGCTATGCTGTGAGAAGATTTTTTTTTCCGTTAGGCGGCGTCCATTTATTACGTAACGCTAAAATTGGAAATTTTTGACCCCTCCCCCCCCTCCGTAACGCTTTTTGTATGAAAAATTTTAATTTTTTGTATGAGCCGTAACGCTTGAGCCTACTCCCCCCTCCCCCTAGAGCGTTACGTAATTTGTGGATGCCGCCTTAGAGCCTCTAACATTTCAAACAAAAAATAATCGTATAAAGGCTATTTTTGCATTATGCTGCAGATATTTGCATAATATCTTTTAATATTTTGCAAATAAATTTTGCACTCTTTTACCAAGTAATTTTCATCAAGTGTTACGTCCAAACTGGAACAGAGATCTGCAGTGAAATACCCTATGAGTGTTTCATTTATTGATAACTGCGAACATCCTTTGCCAATTTACTCTTTTCAAATATGTATATCGCAAAAAGCTCAAAGATACTCTATGTTCTAGGATGTAGAGAAAATTATTATTTCGCAAAAATCTTCCATCAGACCCGCCACGAGTTTTATTTAGCTATGCTCTCTGATGTTACTACAATTTTTGACATTAATATCTTGGAATATCTGTGGACAACCACCACGCTTATTGAGAACCTACGAAATATTTTTGCTGTGGCTCGTTGATCAACACCAACGTAAAAGCTTCAAAAAATGCCGATATTCATTCTAAATGCCAAACGACGTTATGCCAAACGGCTTTATGCCAAATGGGGTACAATCATATCGAACTCTTCGCTACGCATGCATTTAAGTCGAAAAATAGGGGCAACCCACGGCCTGGACTGATTTTTGCCCTTGAATGCGTCGTGAGCAAAGAGATGAATCGAATTTTGAATTTTGATGCACGGATTGCTTAAATAGATAAGAGAATTTTTCTTCTTCTGATCATAGGCTGTTCTTTCAAGAGATGTCGTTAAGGTGAAACATCTCGGAATCCAAAGATGGCCGGCACAATGGCCGACTTCTCACCCTACTCACGTTTTCAAAGGCACAAAACTGGAGAAATAGTTGGCAAACGTTCCTGATCTTCTTATTTTAAGCTTTCTGCTAGTGCACAAAGCCAAAATAAAAAGTGCACTGTTGTGGGATGCTTTTTTCGCGAGATTTGTGCTTTTAAAGTTGTAGTGCAATTTTAGAAGTTTATTCCAAACTGTTTCACCTTAACCATTTTAGCTACTGTCAAAAGCTGACTACAAACGTAATGCGAGAACCTCTGCTCGCAGGTATTACCGATAGCAGAGAAGTGAATAATTCGAGAGGGATTCGCGATAAGGGCCTATCTGACAAATCAATAACAATGAGAAAATAAGCAATGAAATTCCCATGTACAATTTTTAATCCTAATTAAAGAAAATATACTCAAACTTAAACCTTTTCACTTTATTTCACATTTCATAAACCTAGTTTTAAAATCGTCATGAATACCACACACATCTCCTAAAATTTCCCTAGCTATTTCGTACTCAAAAAATCTTTAAAGGTTTCGCCTTAAACGCACTCAAGAATGCCAGTATCGCCCAATGTTATGAGCCTGTAATCGATATTATTTTCAATGTCGCCTATTACTTTTGCGCCGCGTTTTCATTATGGTTTCAATTGAGCCCGCCATGTACGCCTTGTTTATTTTTTGCTTGCAGTGTCGCCGTTTACTCTCGCCGTGTTTTGATTTCGATTTCAGATGCGCCCATCACTTTGATAAACAAAAACACAGGCGTAATCAATACAGTGTGTGGTTTTGCATCATGTGAAGTTTCGTCTTCTACAAATTTGCGTTTTTTGAATAGTTAAATTATCGATAGGAGAAAAGTTCAAGTGCAGTGAATAGACAATCAAGCTACAATTTCAACGCTATAGTGTCTTAAATTGTGTACATTTTGTCAGTTTCGCCTAGTTCGCGAATCTTTCTAGAATTGCTTATATTTAGGACGTTCTTCTTTCAGCACTGGCTGTTCCATGAACTTACAATAAAAAGCTGATTGTTTGTATGTCAATATCACTTTCTTTCAGAATAAGCTGAATAAGTTCTATGGAATTCAGCTTTGAAATTTATAACAAATGTATGCTTGCCGTAGTTCACTATTGGTTTTCAATTTTGGCCAAATGACCCGGAACCCATAGAATAATCAGATATTAAACCAAGCTTTCATTTGAGGTACGATTTTTTTTCAGGTCGGACTATTATTGCAAACGCGTCAACAAATTATGCCAAAAAGAGCCAAAAAGGTTGAGCAGTCCTGGTTCATACAAAACAATTCTACTGTTTTCTAGCTTTCCAATGGTATTGTTAGGTGCTTTTTCCGCCAAACAGAAAACAAACTGAATTCGTAGAATAATGGCTTGTTTTATCTGACTCCCATACATTTTGTAAAGGGGGCCCAGATAGCCGTAGCGGTAAACGCGCAGCTATTCAGCAAGACCAAGCTGAGGGTCGTGGGTTCGAATCCCACCGGTCGAGGATCTTTTCGGGTTGGAAATTTTCTCGACTTCCCTGGGCATAGAGTATCATCGTACTTGCCACACGATATACGCATGCAAAAATGGTCAATCGGCATAGAAAGCTCTCAGTTAATAACTGTGGAAGGTGCCCATAAGAACACTAAGCTGATGAGCAGGCTCTGTCCCAGTTGGGATGTAACGCCAGAAAGAAGAAGAAGAAGAACATTTTGTAAAGAATGAAAAAAAATGCTAAAACGAAAGATCAACTGATGTAACATACGCTTCGTAGTTCCCACACTCCGTGATCAATCAGGACCGCATGGATACCACTGTGATAAGCGGTTAAGTCGGGTTATTATAGTCTAGCGGTAGATACTGATGACGTTGATATTATTATCAGGGATAACGCAGATAAATAGAGATATAGTTATTAGGAAGAATGTTCCAAATATGAGGAAAGGAGGGAACTTACACCCCTCTGTTTTGGGGATGTCCATTGATTACGTAAGACAATTTTTGGAGTCTTTCACCCCCTTCCCCCCAAGGTAAGATTTTCTGTATGATTGGATTCCAAGCTATTTCACCAACGATAAAACCCTTTTGGCTACTGATATCACCCAAAACTCTCGTGTATATGTATATAAATAGAGTCATAATGGAATTAAGAAGGGGGCACAATGAATTTTAAGGGATTTGGAATTTTATTTCAAATATTTCAATATGGGGAACGCCCCCACTGAAATCTTTCGAGCACTAATAAGCTTTCTCAAAGGAGTTAAAATGGAGGGTCATAATGGAAGTGAGATTTCAAAATTAGTTCAAATTGTTAAACATGAGGAACATAAGGAGGAAACAGAAGAAGGAAAATCAGTTAGTTGGAATCTGGCATGCCTCCCCAACTAACAATTCAGAGCCACAAACAAGCATGCATGTTTAATTATTGTTCAATAATGGTAATGGCAGCTGAATAAAAAATCTGCTCTATAAAGAGCTGAGAAGGTGCTTTTTTAACACAAACTTAGATCAATGTTCAATGTTATGCATTAGAATGGACAAAAGTTGAATCGCCACTTATTAAACGTTTCCAAAGATTCTCATTCGACTAGTCAAGATTGTTCTACAAATGAGCTGAACAAAACATGTTTCCCCCAATTTAAAAGCCAATATTCCACTGAACAAATGTATATGTATAAAAGGATATTCAGAAGACGAACTAACGTTTTACTTGCGTCACACTTCAGCTATTCCCACATGTTTAACATAAGCATGAATAAGAGCTGAATAAGTATCTTATAAAATCCTAATTCAGCTTCAGTATATTATAAAAACAGTTGATCCAATAGAGGCCAAAATGACGATTAACAAACACATTGTTCAGCAATAAATAAGCTTTGCAAAAGAGATCACACTATAGCTAAATTTCATAAAATGGACAAAATATCCGAAAATTGTGTTGAGTTCCGAATGCATTTCGAAGCTCATAAATTATGTTTTCTTAAAACTTTTGAAACAGCTGTTCAGAAAATAAACATGGTCAGTCTCCAGAAATGCAGAATTATTGTGAAAAACAAAAATAAACATTTAAGATAAGTATTCCGAGTAGGAGCAAAGTACTGCCAAACAAAGCGTGAAATTGACTTGATCGACATAAGAGATAAAATGTCTGAAGACAATATCAAAATTTTGTTCTTGGAACTTCTAAACCTATGAAAAATTTGATGTACGCAGATCTAATGAATAGCTCGCAGCTATTGGTAAAATCTTGCAGAATCTAAAAATGACATGTCAATTTTGTTCTAGTAGATTAATTTAGATATCATTTCCAGATATTTTATATCATATATCTATCAAGTTAATATCACGTTTAGCTATCCATGTTATATTTTCTATTGCTAAGCTTTTTTCGCCTGCTCGGGAGGTTTTTCCGTACAAGAAAAATGGAAATTTCTTTGACAGAATTGATTAAATAAATTTCTATAGTCAGCTACATTTGAAATGACATTTCTTCACAACTGAATAAATACTGCGCTCTAAGAAAAATGATTTACTTGGTTATTTCCGAAAATAAAAATCGCATCAAGATATTCGAATATTTTTCTATTCAGGTTCTACTCAGGGTTCTGAGGACTAACCCTTCAAATGATTCAAATATATTCATACAGAGAACTTTTACTTCAATGCATATGTAAAAGGTTTATGAAAAATACAAATAAAAAAATAATCAAACAATTATTTATAAAATTATTTAAGTTAATTAATCATTTTTGAACAAACTTAAACTTATTATGAATTTAGATTAATCATTTCAGGCTATTTTTACTTTGTGTAACTAAACATTGTTTTGACCAACATCGACATAAATTTTCTCACTGTGCGCTAAAAATAGCCGACTGAACTCAGCTTGGATCAGCACTAAACAGCAGCTGAATAATATGCTTGTTCAGTTGTAGATTAGCGTACCATGTGTTGATTAGACGTTGTCGAATAGAAGCTCGAACATGGTCAATATTCAGCTATGAGAAGTTTATATTTTGCACTGGACGGTATTATCATCAATTCTAGGATGGCGCAGATGGCAAGGCATACCGCTGACGATTGGAAGGTCTCGAGTTCGAATCCAGTATACAGGCGATTTTTAAATAAGACTGTTATACTATCGTAATAATAGTGCACACTACATTTATAAAGTGCCTAGAAAAATATTTTTTTGTTTTTATTAGTCTTTAATTATTTTTAGACCAGCCGTATAAAAGCTGAACTAAATGCTTGTAAAACGTTTTTAAAGCTGAAAAATAAAGTTGGTATTCAACGACATGCTTTAAAGTTTCTCCAAATTTGTGTGAACAATGCTTCAACAAAGGTTGGCCATGGAAATTATTAAAATGTTATAAAACATGATGCTGGATAAAACTGCCATAATGGTGTTTGTTAAATGAGTGAATGTTAGTTGGGTCAACCTTCGAACGGCCAAGGAATCCGATTATTCTCCCCTTAAGCCCTTTTCGAGCACTAATATACTTTCCCTGAAATAAGAGTCATAAAATATGAAATGGGATTGGAAAAGATATTTGAAATGGAATTGGAATTGATAACCATGAAGTACATAAAAAGGAAAAAGAAACATTAAAAACTAGCTTGTTTCCTCATTACGCGCCTACAGCAATCTGGTATGCTCTAGCCACCTTTGGAAAACCCTTCAAATAGTGCTAGATCAAAGAAAGGGGTGAAGGGGTCATAATAGAAAGGAGAGGGATCATAATGGAAAAGCGGGGCCATATTTTTTTGGAAGGGGTATGTTAAAGAGGAAATAGAAAAATTAAGAATAGCTTCATGTGTCCTAAGAACAAGCTTAAGATCAGCTATGTTGTACCAATATGTTTTAGGTTATGGCCTTCAGTCTATTATGCTCGAAAGGGGCGATAAACAGGCAACTTTATCGAAGTTCTGCGACCCGGATCGTTTTTCGGATTCTACGCCCGTGTTAAGACCAGAAAGGGCAAAGTAAGTAATCGAAACGATAAAAGTGCTCCAGCACTCCCTGTTCGCCTGTTCGTTAATTTTTATCTGACTCTTGCTTGTAGATTCTGTATGTTGACTTATGCTGCCTATGCGGTGGGCATGTTAACGAGAAAACGGAACACAGTTAGTAAGTGAACTCAACATAATTAAACAACACAACATAAAATGTTCATTGTCCACAAATTCCTTGAAAAAGGCACAATAAATGTGTCCGAAACGTTAGCGTTAGCGTAGTTACGGTTTACTTCGTAGATTGGATACTAACAACATTTATGATTATTTTTAATAATCTCATCTATACTGCTTCCAGGAACAAGACCTTGATCCAGTCGTTAACAAGAATATTAAAAACATAAATATCGCTATTCCTGGCCACGCCCATCTTTACCGTAACTTGGGATAAGGGAAGGAAACGTTGATGTAGCACTTACTTAACGAGAGGCCTCCGACTCAGCGGCACCCTCATAAGTGCTACGGATTTGGGGGTTAGGAGGGATATTAGGTCATTAGGAGCATTTGTTGTTTACTTGTTTTTAATTTAATCTCTTGAATGCCGGCAATCAAAAGAGAATTTATTTATTATTTACTTTATGGATAATCATGTTTCGAGTAGTACTAATTGATTAATCGTCTTTTTCTGCTCAGTTGTAAGTTCAAAGCAGAAACGATCCCTCTAGGGTCATCGTATTGTTTCAAACACATTTTAAGAATTAAAAAACAAGAAAAAAAACTTCTGTCCGTTAATAAAGTATTGAATATTGACAAAAATAAATTTAAAAAAATTACGGTGCTCCGCGTTTCAACTAAAACACGCATTATATCGTATCGTAGTATTGCTATGAAAACAAAAAAAAAGAACGAAGAAAAGCAAAAACGGAAACAAATAAAAAAAAGCGCGGACGCGAGCTACTTGATTTTAGTGAAATTAAACCGGCGATACACAAATATACAAATAAAACAAAACCGATTCTCCTTCGCTTTTAACAAGGTTTATCTAGAGCTATCTATATAAATAAAAATGGAATGGTGTTTGTATGTCACGAAATGGCTCACGAACGGGGCAACGGATTGGGATGATTCTTTTTCCATTTTGTTCGTCAAGGGTTCCGACGTGTTTGTGTGTATAAAAGTTCCAGGATGTTCACCGGGAAAGTAGGAAAAACGGGACTGAACGGAACTGTCATTTTGTATGGGACGATTCATAGCGGTTTTCAACAGCCTACTTGATGGCAAGACGAAGTTTGCTGGGACCACTAATCTTTATAAATAAAAATGGAATGGTGTTTGTATGTCACGAAATGGCTTACGAACGGGTCAACGGATTTGAATGATTCTTTCTCTGTTTTGTTCGTCAAGGGTTCCGACGTGTTTGTGTGTATAAAAATCCCAGGATATTCACCGGGAAAGTTGAAAAAACGAGCGCGAACGAAACTGTCATTTTATATGGGATGATCAAAAGCGTTTTTCAACAGCCTACTTGATGGCAAGACGAAGTTTGCCGGGACCACTAGTTTAAAATAAAAAGTGTAGAATAATATGGAACAAACTCACCGGATAATCCAACCGTTCCTATTTCAGAGGTGTAATATCGCAGGAAGCCAGTCAAACGATACAATAGTCTACTAGCATTCCAACGAACACAATTTTCTAAACCATATTTCCACTTATAAGTACGTCAGCTCGTTCGAAAAAAAACACAAACACATATATCTTCGGCAATCAGTCCATCATTTTACGATCCTTGCGTCCATAGGGACTTTAAACGATTATATATTGAATGTGATACAAAATTATAGCACTGCTAATTTACCGGGTATTCCGCTTTTCACTATTTTGCACTTTTTTCACATCGAAATTAGTGCCGGGTGGTATAGCACCATCAGCCGAAAATAACGCGATACCGAGAAAAAACTGCAACAGGTAATTCAAAAAGCTGCCATCCGCGCGTATGGCTTGCCACGATCGATCGTGAAAGCCGAATTTTTACCCATTAAAGGGTAGGGCACAGATATAACAGACGTTGAAGTCCGATTGTAAAATTGTGTAAGACAATTAATGGTCATTTTGCATGGCAACACAAGTAGCAACATCGTGGTGGCGCTGTCATCGCTAAGTTCCCATGACGATGTCAGTGGTGAATATGAAATATTTCAATATACTGATATTCACCACTGATTGACGCAATTCGCTGTGTGGTGGCACTAGTGATTGCAAGGAGTTTTCATTTGAATCACAATAAATGTGTCCGAAACGTCGGATGAAAACTTAAAATCCGTTTTTGAGCATAGCAGACTGAAGGCCATAACCTAAAACATAATCATCACAGTCGTATCCCCAAGAAATGTACCAATATGGTCAAGCTGCTGTAATACCAGGAAGAAAGCTCTGCAGAGAATCCAAAATAAACATTTTCAAATGATTCTAAAGCTCACTTCCTGCTATAGTACTAATTAATTACAATGTCAAAACAAACTAATCAATCCAATGTCAAAACATCACTTAAGTATTATCAATATTATAAGGCTCCAAACTGCATGGATGTATTTTGAACAACTTTACTCTATACGAAGCACATCGTTCGCCCGTTTGTCCCTCGTTGCCGCTTACTGTTGAAATTTTGCAATGAAAATCACTAACTCGGCTGAATTTCATCACGTTTTGTTCGGAAAACCGATAGACAGCCCGGCACGGCACGGCATTCAGTTGCATCGTCCCGTTAGATTGGATTTTGTTTATTTTCCCTTCTGGTGGACGGCTTCGGTTGGCATCATCCGGCATTTTAGCGCTGCACTGGAATCTGAAAGACCTCCAGTTCGGCTGCAATTCAACCTGGGGTAGATCATCACCATGTCATGGCGGCGGCTGCTGCATCATGCTGGTATAACTGTCAGTGCATCACCGAATTGTTTGTACATGCGATAAATCAAAACATGTGGATTAAGTTAATCGACCCATCGCCACCCTCCGTCGTGTTTGCGGAGCGCGGTTTCGCGGAACGTTTTCGAGTAAATCTGGGAGTGTTTTCGGTGCAAACACTCATTTATTGACAGCTGGTTTCAATTGGAAGGTGAAGCAAATTCGAAAACGAGTTCATCGGTTTATTAGCACCGTTTTCAATTTGTAAAGAAATTAACTGCTGCAGCAAATGAAATGTATTATGTCATTAACAAATTCTGTCGGAATCCTGAACAAGATTCTGTGAATCATGAACAGAATTCTATCGGAATCCTTAACAGGATTTTGTTGGAATCCTGAACAGGATTTTGTCGGAATCCTGAGCAGGATTCTGTCGGAACCCGGAGCAAGATTCTGTCGCAATTCAGATCAGGAATTTCTTGGAAACCGGAGAAGGATTCTGTCGGAATCCAGCGCAGAATCCTGTTGGAATCTAGCTTAGGACTTGTTAGGAATCCTGAGCAGGATTTTCTCGGAATCCTGAACAAGATTTTGTAAGAATCCTGGCTAGAATTCTATTAGATTCCTGGGCAACATTCTGTCGGAATCCTGAGCAAGATTCTGTCGGAATACTGAACAGGATTTTGTCAGAATCACGAAAAGGATTCTTGCGGAATCCTGAATAGGATTTTCTCGGAATATTGAACAAGATTCTGTCAGAGTTCTGAACAGAATTCTGTCGGAATCCTGAACAGGATTCTGTCGGAATCCTGAACAGTATTCTGTCGGAATCATGAACAGGATTCTATCGGAATCCTGAACAGGATTCTGTCGGAATCCTGAGCAAGATTCTGTCAGGATTTTGTCGGGTTACTGCACAGAATTCTGTTGGAATCCTGACCAGTATTCTTTCAGAATCCTGTGCAGTAACCCGACAGTAACCGGAATCATGAGTTTGATTCTGTCGGAATCCTGAGCAGGATTCTGTCAGTTCATGAGCAAGATTCTATCGGAATCCAGAGCATGATTCTGTCGGAACTCGGATCAAGATTCTGTCGCAATTCAGATCAGGATTTTCTTGGAACCCAGAGCAGGATTCTGTCGGAATCCAGAGCAGAATTCAGTTGGAATCCAGATAAGGATTTGTTAGGAATTCTGAGCAGAATTTTCCCGGAATCCTGAACGGGATTTTTTAAGAATCCTGGCTAGGATTCTGTTAGAATCCTGGGCAACATTCTGTCGGAATCCAGAACAGGATTCTGTCGGAATACTGAACAGGATTTTGTCAGAATCACGAAAAGGATTCTTGCGGAATCCTGAACAGGATTTTCTCGGAATACTGAACAAGATTCTGTCGGAATCCTGAACAGGATTCTGCCGGAATCTTGAACAGGATTTTGTCAGAATATTGAACGGAGTTCTTTCGGAACACTGAACAGGATCTGTCGGAGTTCTGTTGGAATCCTGAACATAATTCTTCCGGAATCCTGAATAGGATTCTGATCACCTGTAGGCGAAACGAAAATTTGAAATTGTATGCAACATTGCAAGCTAATTTTACTTTGCTTTTTTTGCTAGTTTTCATTCAAGTTTTCAAATAAATCGAAAATCTAATAAGTTACTTCTTTATAAGTAGACGCCACATTGCATCGTTAGACGCCAATCCATTTCCTATAGAATCCTCTTTTCCGCATCAAACCCGTAATCGATCACAGTGCTTCTCTTACGCAAACTGGTTATACAAATTTCCCAGCCGGAAAACGGATGACACTGGCGCCAGCAACAGTCAACAATGAACCTAACCTCAAAGGGCGAGCAGACGTCGAAGACTCGCTCTATCACATGATTAATCACTCTAACGATGATTCCTATTCTCCATTTTTTTCCCCACAGAAAAACCATCCAGCTCGTCATCATCGAGGAAGGCAGCTACGAGAAGGATGTACTGTTCTACGTCAACCTCGGAGAGCCCCAGCAAATTGGAGGTATGTTTCCGCTTTCACTACTCAAGAAGTATGTAGTTAATTCCCGTTTTCGAGTCGTAATTTATTAGATGTCGTATAACATCGACCGCGAGCGTTTTTATAGTAATCCCCATTTAGGTGTACCCTCATTTGACTATATATCGGTGCTCTTACTTAGTGTACTACTAGAAACTAATGTTAATGAACTGACACACTATGTTAAAAGTTATTATAACACTTACTCAGATAAAACACTTAAACAATCTCACACTTCGATTAATTGTAGATTTTTTTGTAAAAGTTGTAGAAATCGTAAATTTTGAGTTACTTATTAGGTAATAGTTAATCCTTAACAGCAGTGTTCGTTTTGTTCAATTTTTTGAGTAGATACTAGGTGTTTGTATTTCATAGATATACTTCAGAAAGTCTTTTTTTTCAGTTCATTAGGGAAATCATTCGGAAGCGCAAAACTGGCGTTGTTAAGTACTTGAAATTTGTTGATTTTTTGATGGTTATTCAAACAACTAACACAACACTAGTCTTTAACGAGAAAAAAAAGGAATCAATCGGATTAAATTCGTGGAAACCCATGAACAATTTAATAAAAACAATTCTTTGAAACATTAGAAAACAAAGGTTTGCTAACGGCCTATAATTTCCATATTTACCTCATCGCTCCATCCCACCTCCAGCATTCTCGTTCAAACAGATTCCAATTTAGCGATACAAAAAGGCAAACAATCAACGGGTAAAACGACAATAACAAGCGGAGATGATCACAGACAAACCGCATTCGCACGAGTTTCTGCGATTCGGTTTAATCTTTCACTAGTGCCATCTATTGATCAACATTTGTAGGGTTCCCTACTGTTATACAGTATATGTTACACAGAAAATGTCAGATGTCAAATCAAAGCCTGTAGAAGTAAGAATCTTCTACAATTCTCAAATGACAATCCATCCCGTCTCATCTGATTGTCTGTGAAAAGCCATCGCAATCGGCCTAGCTCCCGGAAAATTGTCAATAATGGTTCCGCGTTTTCCTGTAAACGCTTTTCTGGAAAAGCATGGAAAGGGATGCGTAGGATGTCGACGACGATGAAGGTCGTGCGAAAAACTGGGAAGGATTTCCCCTTCCTGCGATTTAGTTGGAGCAAATTCATCGTTAGGACGATGATTGCGGAGAAGCCATTCCCCGATTCGTTTAGCTCCTGTTATTGATTGCGGGTTGTATTGAGGAAAATTGCTGATAGATTAGCACAACTAGAAAAGGTCGAATGATTTTGAGCGGCCTACGTCGAAATTTCGCAGTATGACACATACATATTTATCTTCTTGCTATTCAATTCTGAAATTCAAAGAATAAGAAACTCATTTCAAATAGTTTTCCCAATATCCCTAGGGCTCATTCGACCTTCTGACCTTCGACCTATAACAGAAACCCTCATTAGAATGGGGTCACACACACCCACCAACACATTTTCATACATTGTCTAATAATGAAAAACCCAAACCTGGTGCGTGTTTGTCCCATCATTGTGTTTGGTTATTTGTTACGGAATTACCATATGAATGGATCACTTTTTCTTCGTCGTTCTTCGTTCCTGGAACTGCTTATTTAGATAGGACGAAATGTGCTACGAAAGGACGATGAGAACCTTGGCACGATGGGAACAGGTGGGTGTTATTGCTTGATTTTTCATCGTGTCACGGCGGATTGATGGAAATGGAGTGAACAATATCGAGGATATATTGAATTCATAAAGTAATGTTGTTCCACTCCTATGGGTTTAAGAAAGAATTCATGAGATAAACTGGAATGCTAAACAATCGATGTTTTGTTGAACAAAATTGGAATCAGTTTGGTTTCATTATTGAAATGCTAATATAATATGATTCGATTTGCAAAAGTATCTCAGTCGAATATGTTAACAAGAAGACAAGAAGACAAGAAAACAAGAAGACAAGAAGACAAGAAGACAAGAAGACAAGAAGACAAGAAGACAAGAAGACAAGAAGACAAGAGGACAAGAAGACAAGAAGACAAGAAGACAAGAAGACAAGAAGACAAGAAGACAAGAAGACAAGAAGACAAGAAGACAAGAAGACAAGAAGACAAGAAGACAAGAAGACAAGAAGACAAGAAGACAAGAAGACAAGAAGACAAGAAGACAAGAAGACAAGAAGACAAGAAGACAAGAAGACAAGAAGACAAGAAGACAAGAAGACAAGAAGACAGAAGACAAGAAGACAAGAAGACAAGAAGACAAGAAGACAAGAAGACAAGAAGACAAGAAGACAAGAAGACAAGAAGACAAGAAGACAAGAAGACAAGAAGACAAGAAGACAAGAAGACAAGAAGACAAGAAGACAAGAAGACAAGAAGACAAGAAGACAAGAAGACAAGAAGACAAGAAGACAAGAAGACAAGAAGACAAGAAGACAAGAAGACAAGAAGACAAGAAGACAAGAAGACAAGAAGACAAGAAGACAAGAAGACAAGAAGACAAGAAGACAAGAAGACAAGAAGACAAGAAGACAAGAAGACAAGAAGACAAGAAGACAAGAAGACAAGAAGACAAGAAGACAAGAAGACAAGAAAGACAAGAAGACAGAAGAAGAAGACAAGAAGACAAGAAATTGATTCGATTCGATTCGATTTCGATTCGATTTCGATTCGATTTCGATTCGATTTTCGATTCGATTTCGATCGATTTCGATTCGATTTCGATTCGATTTCGATTCGATTCGATCGATTCGATTTCGATTCGATTTCGATTCGATTTCGATTCGATTTCGATTCGATTTCGATTCGATTTCGATTCGATTTCGATTCGATTTCGATTCGATTTCGATTCGATTTCGATTCGATTTCGATTCGATTTCGATTCGATTTCGATTCGATTTCGATTCGATTTCGATTCGATTTCGATTCGATTTCGATTCGATTTCGATTCGATTTCGATTCGATTTCGATTCGATTTCGATTCGATTTCGATTCGATTTCGATTCGATTTCGATTCGATTTCGATTCGATTTCGATTCGATTTCGATTCGATTTCGATTCGATTTCGATTCGATTTCGATTCGATTTCGATTCGATTTCGATTCGATTTCGATTCGATTTCGATTCGATTTCGATTCGATTTCGATTCGATTTCGATTCGATTTCGATTCGATTTCGATTCGATTTCGATTCGATTTCGATTCGATTTCGATTCGATTTCGATTCGATTTCGATTCGATTTCGATTCGATTTCGATTCGATTTCGATTCGATTTCGATTCGATTTCGATTCGATTTCGATTCGATTTCGATTCGATTTCGATTCGATTTCGATTCGATTTCGATTCGATTTCGATTCGATTTCGATTCGATTTCGATTCGATTTCGATTCGATTTCGATTCGATTTCGATTCGATTTCGATTCGATTTCGATTCGATTTCGATTCGATTTCGATTCGATTTCGATTCGATTTCGATTCGATTTCGATTCGATTTCGATTCGATTTCGATCGATTTCGATTCGATTTCGATTCGATTTCGATTCGATTTCGATTCGATTTCGATTCGATTTCGATTCGATTTCGATTCGATTTCGATTCGATTTCGATTCGATTTCGATTCGATTTCGATTCGATTTCGATTCGATTTCGATTCGATTTCGATTCGATTTCGATTCGATTTCGATTCGATTTCGATTCGATTTCGATTCGATTTCGATTCGATTTCGATTCGATTTCGATTCGATTTCGATTCGATTTCGATTCGATTTCGATTCGATTTCGATTCGATTTCGATTCGATTTCGATTCGATTTCGATTCGATTTCGATTCGATTTCGATTCGATTTCGATTCGATTTCGATTCGATTTCGATTCGATTCGATTCGATTTCGATTCGATTTCGATTCGATTTCGATTCGATTTCGATTCGATTTCGATTCGATTTCGATTCGATTTCGATTCGATTTCGATTCGATTTCGATTCGATTTCGATTCGATTTCGATTCGATTTCGATTCGATTTCGATTCGATTTCGATTCGATTTCGATTCGATTTCGATTCGATTTCGATTCGATTTCGATTCGATTTCGATTCGATTTCGATTCGATTTCGATTCGATTTCGATTCGATTTCGATTCGATTTCGATTCGATTTCGATTCGATTTCGATTCGATTTCGATTCGATTTCGATTCGATTTCGATTCGATTTCGATTCGATTCGATTTCGATTCGATTTCGATTCGATTTCGATTCGATTTCGATTCGATTTCGATTCGATTTCGATTCGATTTCGATTCGATTTCGATTCGATTTCGATTCGATTTCGATTCGATTTCGATTCGATTTCGATTCGATTTCGATTCGATTTCGATTCGATTTCGATTCGATTCGATTCGATTCGATTTCGATTCGATTTCGATTCGATTCGATTTCGATTCGATTCGATTCGATTTCGATTCGATTTCGATTCGATTTCGATTCGATTTCGATTCGATTTCGATTCGATTTCGATTCGATTTCGATTCGATTTCGATTCGATTTCGATTCGATTCGATTCGATTTCGATTCGATTTCGATTCGATTTCGATTCGATTTCGATTCGATTTCGATTCGATTTCGATTCGATTTCGATTCGATTTCGATTCGATTTCGATTCGATTTCGATTCGATTTCGATTCGATTCGATTCGATTCGATTTCGATTCGATTTCGATTCGATTTCGATTCGATTTCGATTCGATTTCGATTCGATTTCGATTCGATTTCGATTCGATTTCGATTCGATTTCGATTCGATTTCGATTCGATTCGATTCGATTTCGATTCGATTTCGATTCGATTTCGATTCGATTTCGATTCGATTTCGATTCGATTTCGATTCGATTTCGATTCGATTTCGATTCGATTTCGATTCGATTTCGATTCGATTCGATTCGATTCGATTTCGATTCGATTTCGATTCGATTTCGATTCGATTTCGATTCGATTTCGATTCGATTCGATTCGATTCGATTCGATTTCGATTCGATTTCGATTCGATTTCGATTCGATTTCGATTCGATTTCGATTCGATTTCGATTCGATTTCGATTCGATTTCGATTCGATTTCGATTCGATTCGATTCGATTTCGATTCGATTTCGATTCGATTTCGATTCGATTTCGATTCGATTTCGATTCGATTTCGATTCGATTTCGATTCGATTTCGATTCGATTTCGATTCGATTTCGATTCGATTTCGATTCGATTTCGATTCGATTTCGATTCGATTTCGATTCGATTTCGATTCGATTTCGATTCGATTTCGATTCGATTTCGATTCGATTTCGATTCGATTTCGATTCGATTTCGATTCGATTTCGATTCGATTTCGATTCGATTCGATTTCGATTCGATTTCGATTCGATTTCGATTCGATTCGATTTCGATTCGATTTCGATTCGATTTCGATTCGATTTCGATTCGATTTCGATTCGATTTCGATTCGATTTCGATTCGATTTCGATTCGATTTCGATTCGATTTCGATTCGATTTCGATTCGATTTCGATTCGATTTCGATTCGATTTCGATTCGATTTCGATTCGATTTCGATTCGATTTCGATTCGATTTCGATTCGATTTCGATTCGATTTCGATTCGATTTCGATTCGATTTCGATTCGATTTCGATTCGATTTCGATTCGATTTCGATTCGATTTCGATTCGATTTCGATTCGATTTCGATTCGATTTCGATTCGATTTCGATTCGATTTCGATTCGATTTCGATTCGATTTCGATTCGATTTCGATTCGATTTCGATTCGATTTCGATTCGATTTCGATTCGATTTCGATTCGATTTCGATTCGATTTCGATTCGATTTCGATTCGATTTCGATTCGATTTCGATTCGATTTCGATTCGATTTCGATTCGATTTCGATTCGATTTCGATTCGATTTCGATTCGATTTCGATTCGATTTCGATTCGATTTCGATTCGATTTCGATTCGATTTCGATTCGATTTCGATTCGATTTCGATTCGATTTCGATTCGATTTCGATTCGATTTCGATTCGATTTCGATTCGATTTCGATTCGATTTCGATTCGATTTCGATTCGATTTCGATTCGATTTCGATTCGATTTCGATTCGATTTCGATTCGATTTCGATTCGATTTCGATTCGATTTCGATTCGATTTCGATTCGATTTCGATTCGATTTCGATTCGATTTCGATTCGATTTCGATTCGATTTCGATTCGATTTCGATTCGATTTCGATTCGATTTCGATTCGATTCGATTTCGATTCGATTTCGATTCGATTTCGATTCGATTTCGATTCGATTTCGATTCGATTTCGATTCGATTTCGATTCGATTTCGATTCGATTTCGATTCGATTTCGATTCGATTTCGATTCGATTTCGATTCGATTTCGATTTCGATTCGATTTCGATTCGATTTCGATTCGATTTCGATTCGATTTCGATTCGATTTCGATTCGATTTCGATTCGATTTCGATTCGATTTCGATTCGATTTCGATTCGATTTCGATTCGATTTCGATTCGATTTCGATTCGATTTCGATTCGATTTCGATTCGATTTCGATTCGATTTCGATTCGATTTCGATTCGATTTCGATTCGATTTCGATTCGATTTCGATTCGATTTCGATTCGATTTCGATTCGATTTCGATTCGATTTCGATTCGATTTCGATTCGATTTCGATTCGATTTCGATTCGATTTCGATTCGATTTCGATTCGATTTCGATTCGATTTCGATTCGATTTCGATTCGATTTCGATTCGATTTCGATTCGATTTCGATTCGATTTCGATTCGATTTCGATTCGATTTCGATTCGATTTCGATTCGATTTCGATTCGATTTCGATTCGATTTCGATTCGATTTCGATTCGATTTCGATTCGATTTCGATTCGATTTCGATTCGATTTCGATTCGATTTCAGTCGAGTTTCTGATTGAAAAAACTTTTTATATTGTTGATGTATCGCAATTTCTGGTTGGTTGAATGAAAATTAATAGATCATAATCCTTGAAAATTTATTGTTCGATGAAATCCGATCGATTCCATTTGTATTATTTAAACACAAAACAAGCTGCGTTAAAATCCGAACCAAAGAAATTTTCAGGGCATCAGTTAGGCTATAAAAAATTGAGAAAAATCCTCATAGCTTATAAGGTTGAACCCAATTCGCAGTTACCAACAACTGTATACAAAACATATCGATTTCAATCGCGCAAAGGCCCATCGCACGATTTGGTACCTTAAAGAAGAAATCTCGCGGAACATTACTAAAGGACCTATCTAACATTGAGAGGCTCTCTTTGTTCACTTTCTCTTTCATTAATAACTGAGTCACATTAATCTCTTCTGTTGCGTTTTATGTATGAAACGCTAGTTAAGGTAATTGACTTTCGATCTATAGTGAAAAACTTTCCAAAATCTTTAGTGTTCCACTGTTATAATCGAAAGAGAACGAGAGAGGAGAGAATCTCTCATTTGTACATAGGTCCTTTAGTAATGTTCCGCGAGAAATAAACACCCCGAGAACCACCACCACCAGATACTCAAGTTGCTTATGAGCGGCGGCGGTGCAATAATAATAATCATCGTGTAGTACACGGTTCGTAACGCGTACAGGAAGCAGTACATGTTTCCGGAAGACAATAATCGTACAGTAAAATTTTATATCAACGCAAATAAACAGCGGTGAGCATCGATCTAAGCGTGAACTCCAGTCGAAATGTATTTAATGTCGGGTATCATCGGCTTTTCGGTTCGTTTGTTTGCTCATACTCCAAACGTAGTGACACTCCGTTGCACAGTGGGATGAATGCTAAAAATAATGAACTTTATTTCAGTTACAGTGTATTGTGCAAACATATCGTAAAACAAAGTCGTTATTACATCTCAATATTTGTTATGACGAAAAAATTATGCTGCTAGTAGAGGAGGTAATCTACTCATCTATGTAAAATCAAAAAAAAACGAAACGAAAAACGGAGTAACATTGATAAGCGGGTTAACATTGATCGAAGTTCGAATCATCATTTATCGATGGAATGGTGCCTCTCTTGCCTATATTCATAAGCTAATAAAAACTAAGCTTTTTCTAAAAATTGATTTTCGATCATGCGTAATTACACTACCCAAAAGTCATGTCTTATAAAAAAATGCTTAAATTATTCAAAAAACAAATTACAGTATCTAGTCATGAGCGATGGCTGCCAGTACATGTTCTAAAAATTCAAAACATGCAACATTTGCATTTCAAAATCGTTTTTTTTTAATAAATATTCAAGAAACAGATCAATGTTACCCCGGATTACGGTACATATGCTTACGTTTCATAACAGCGGATTCCAAAAGTTGCGGTTTTAGATCCGTTTTTCCTTACTGTGATGTGCCATTATGCTGAAATGTGCTAGCTGGGAACACTCATATAAACCCGTTTTTACTCGCTAGTGAAAAAAGTTTACGATTTTAGCACTCATCCCACTGTGCATTGTCATAAAACCACGATTGATTCGTGTCTTTAGTGGAAATTGATTTTTAGTTTTCTTTTTCTGCGGGAAAATAACAACACATTAAATGTCAATATTGTCAACAAGGCGACGCGCAACAACAACGCGCGTTTACCAATCGAAGACCGGAGATGTTTGCTTTGCGCCTGTGAGTACGCGTGACACCTCTCCTTCAATCGAAGTAGGCGACGCGCGACAGCAGTGGCACCTTGTCACAATGTTTGTTTACCCATTCGAAATGGGATGAAAGAAGCCGGCAATCTTGGAATTATAGAATCCGGAGCAGCATAAACAGAACACCGTTTAGCTTCTTGTCGGTAGTTGTGCGCTGATTGAATCGATATTGTTTGTAAACAAGCTGAATAAGAGTCATTCGAATGTTAGAGGGAGAGATAATCAGTGGAACGCTTTTTTTCTGTAATTTTTTATGTTATTATTTTGATATGTAGATTATTGAATAGGAAGGTAGAAATTTAGCACTAGTTTACTTGCATAACTCCAATCATTTAAAATATTAGTACTCAAAATTTCATTGATGAGTGGTTGAATTTTGAAAATGAGAGGAAAAAATGTTATTCTAGTATCAGTTTTATGTCTTCTAATAAAAAATCGTTTTTCGTTTTCAAAAGTCTCCATTCCTTAGTTCTTATGTGTTTATCAAATTTATAACTTTATTTTTATTTATTTTTCTTTTCTCTTCTCTTCTTTATACGTAAACTGCTACTAATAAACTACTACTGCCTGTGCGTCTACTCTACTACTACAACCGCTGTAACCACTTTAAAACAATCCAAATGTCGACTTGTCATTGTACATCATTTTAATCAACTAAATACGAAATCGGACATTCCTTCCCAATTTTCCCCAATTTCCAACGCCAAACACACACAATCACACAAAACCGCCTTGCCCGCTTCCATGACATAACTTTCAAAATCTGCCCAAATCAACCGGTTGGCTACCGAATTCGCTGCTGAAATTCAAAAACATCATCGAATTGGCTCAACACCATCAACCGTAAAAACTGGAACATCGGCGAACCCCTCGATTGGAACGATTGGCGCACCCCTCGGATTTCGAACCCAAAATCAAATTCCAATTGACAACATCTATCAATCGTCGCCGCCATTCGTCGCATCACATCACCCGACCTTTCCCCTCACGCCCTCTCCGGTTCCCACCGTTCAATGAATTATGAATAACCTCCCACTCTCTGTGACATCTGCTGGATGAACTTTTTTGTAAGTAAATCAACATTTACCCTTTTTTGAGTTTGACGTTTTCATTAGAGTTCGGCTTTGGCGCGCGGAGTTTTCCCATATTAAATGCTACAGTTTTGCGTTGATTTCGCTTTCGCTTCGCCACGCTTGTCTTCCACGTCAGCGCAAATATCATAGGACAACACATTGTCACCACACGCTTTGGTTTGGGACAACGCCTTTTCATCTGAAAACTCGCACGCTTACACGGGTTTGCATACCTTACAGGGGGGTTAATTTGACGTTTCAACGGTTGCAGACTACTGGTTTCTACTTTCGCACGAATGAGTTTTGGCATCGTTTCAAATCAGTTCAATTTATCTAGGAATGGTGAACCGTCTGCTGTTTTTGCCATACTCAAGGATGGGAGAAAAAAGTGATGCCAAGCCGAGCGCGTTTGGTGAATGGGTAACGAGGGCTCATTCAAGTGTTGCCTTTAGCTTTTTTTTTTGCTCATCATTGAGCTCAAGGGCCTTTCGTCGATAGGTTTGATGAGTTTTTTTTTTCGCTCGTTTCACTCGACTGCAGAAAGGTTCAATGGCGCGGCGGTCAACTGCTAAATTATCCTTTCAACAGATACCAAATCCAATTAAGGTTCGGAACGAAGTTGTTGGCATTGGATTTAACAAAGTAGAAAAGTTTTTTGGAAAAGCGCTTCGTGGAATGTGGAGAGAATGAAATGAGAAATAATGTGGGATTTTCAAATAGGACGTGATATTGAGTTGAGTTAAACTTCAATCTCGTAACGAAAGAGTTGGAGTTTTTCATTAAAAACCGTGAATAAGTTTATTTTGGATAAAACAATCATTAATTCCCTAGAATATCTTTAAAATCAGATTTAGCATATATTCTGCGGGGACGGATCTGGTATCTGGTAGTGGTTAAAACGCATACTTCTCACGCCGAGGAGCTGGGATCGAATCCAATCCTTGTCATAGTGTCTCATGATCTTAAAATGATTGTGACGACTTCATTTGGAAGAGAAGCCCTTGGTTCCGAGATGAAGGAGACTAATGCAAAAAATCTTGTTAATAAAGGTAAAAAAGCATAAATTTTCTGAAATGGGAGCTTGCAAGATCACCAACTCTTCCTAAGTCTGATCTTTAATGCAGCCCACATATGCTCTAAACATCCATCGTTATGGGAATGACTATGGGGATTTTTCCAAACATTCTATCCAGGATCTTTCAGTGGTTTCTTCTAGTTGTTCAACTTTAGAGTTTTTTCCAGGATCCATGGGATATACTAGGGATTCCACCAGAAATTGCTCCTGGGAATTTTATCGAAAATTCCTCTAAAAATATATCCACAGATTCATCCAAAAATTCCGGTCCGGTGCTCTTCCGTTAGGCCGAATGCCGTTAGACCGAAAGGGTCATAAGCCAAAAATGGCCGATAATTCTATTGGATTGTAAGGCCTAATTCAGTTTTAGGTCGAATGGGTAACTAACAAAAGTAGGGCAGGATAATTTGACCGAATTAGAAGCCGCCGAATTAATTTTAAGGTCAAATGAGGTGTTTGTTGTTAGGTCAAAATAACTTGCATTAGGGATGGTACACAAATTATGTCACGCTAAATTTCGACTTTTTTGACCCCCTCGTTTTTTGTATGAGTCCTTCGAAAATTTTGTAAGGCTTGACCATTTCCCTCCCCCCTTGGAGCGTGACGTAATTCGTGCATGACCACTTACCAAGAGGCCCACAATATCCGCTGTAAAGTATAACTAGAAAGAACAGCCTTTGTTCAAAATAAGGAGGAATCAGTATTTCTGTGTTAGTCATTTGAAATAGTAGTAAAGGGTCAAATGCTATTTCGGCCTAACAACATTCGGTCAAATGGCCTTCGGCTTAACGTTTTTTGGTCTAACGGCCTGCTACCGAATTCCAGGGAATTTTATCAATAATTCCACTCAAAATTTATCCACAGATGTAGAAAATAGATGTAATTGAGTACAAAAAATATGATTGGTGTTATTTGAATAGGAAAAGAAAAATAAATTGGAATGTGTAAATATAGTCATTTATTTCCAATATTCAGTGTTTGTAAGCCAGAGTGTAAACCAGAAGGGCTTTTGGGATCGCGAGGGTTTAAATATGCGCAAGGCCCGGGAAGGGTTCATATGTAAATAAAATTCGTAAATAATTCAGTTTTGAAACGGATTTATGCGACATCAGACTTGAAATTACATTAAATTCCTTCTCCGAAAATACTTCAGGCTTACGTTCAGGAATTAATCCAGGCATTCTTCTAGAGATTCCTTCAAAGGTTCCTCTACAAATTATTCAAGATTTCCTTAACTAAATTCCTCAAATGATTTCTTCAGTAATTATTCAAGGCTTATCCATGTTTGCCTCCAAGAATTCCTCCTGAGATTTCTTCAAACATTTTCTCAGGAATTCCTCTAGAAGTTAGCTCCAAGGACTGCATCTTGAATTACTCCAGGAATTACATCACGAATTCTTTCAGAAATCCAGAGATTCCTCAAGAAATCCATCACCAGAAATTAGACCAGGGATTCAACCAGGACGTTTTCCATGGCTTTTAACATGACTTCCTCCTTAATTTCCACCAAAGAATTTTTGCAGCGATCTAGTATTTTTTCTACAGATTTATCCAATGCTTCCTTCAAGAATGCCACCAAAAACAATCCTCCAGAGATTTATTTAAGATTTTTTTTAGCTAAAATCTCAGGATTCTTTCACGATTTCTTTCCTGCGATTCCACCAGAAAACCTTATAGAAATTCCAAAGGGGGTTGCTCCAGGAATCCTACAAAAAAAAAAATACATAAAGGGTTCTATCGAAAATTCAACCAGGAATTCCTCCTATCAAAAACCTTCCACTGATTCTTCTAGTTATTTCTTTGGGAATTTTACAGATTCCTCCAGAAAATCTTACGTCGATTTATCCAAGCATTTTCCCAGGGATTCCAAACGAATAGCTCTAGAAATGCGTACAGAAATACTTGCAGAGATATACTCCAGAAATTCTAATAGTGATTCTACTCTGAATTTCTCCAAGGATTCCACTAGGAATTTTTCCGGGATTCTAAAAGAAATACTGAAAAATAATTCGCCAAAACTTCCTTCTTGGAATTTTTTTAGAGATCCCGCTTGCAATTTCTATAGAGATTCCTCCAGGTTCTTCAGTAAACTATTTTACGATTTTTTCTAGTGTTTCCTCCAAAGATTCCTCCTGGTATCCCTGAAGAGACCCTACAAGGCAGGCGCTCCAGGACCTTCAGGAATTACTTCAAGAATCTACCAAAAATTTCTCCGAGGGTTCCTAAAGGAATTTATCCATCCATTCCACCTGGGATTCATTTCAGTATGTTTTGCAGGAATTTCTCCAAGCATTCGGGGAAGCTTTCAGGGATTCAACAAAAAACACTGAAAAAGCATTGGGCAAAACTTTCTCCATGGAATTTCTTTAGAGATTCCGCTTGTAATTTTTTAGGAGATCATCCGGGGATTCTTTTAGGGAATCTTTGATAAACCCTTATAAATTTCTCGAGTGTTTCCTCCAGAGATTCCTTCTGGTATCTCTGAAGGGACCCTACAAGGCATTCCTTCTGTGATTTCTTCGAGAATTACTTTAAAAATCTACCTACCATGAGTTTTTCCGAGGGTTTCTAAAGGAATTTATCCATCAATTCCTCCAGGGATTCATTTCCCGCAGGAATTTCTCCAAGAATTTAACAATTCGTGGATTGCTTCAAAAAGTCTTCCAGGGATATATTTAGGAAGTTCTTCATGGAATCATATGTGAATTTCTCCAGCGATTTATATGGTGTTTCGTCCAAGAATTTCTGAAGAAAAGTCAATATTTTGGAATTTTGTAGAAGCTTTCTGGAATACCTAGAGCAGAGAAAGGAAAATTTGTTTGGTTGAATCCTTCGAGGACATCCTCGAGGAAGATTTTTCTGGTGGAACTTCTGGCGAAGCTCTGGTAGATTTTTTTCTGGTGGAGCCTATGGTGAAATTTCCAGTTTTAACCATAGAAAATACTCCTGGTGAAAATCCTTAAAAAAAGCTCCTCGTTCGTAAAATTACTGGTGAAAAAGATTGAGAAAATACTGGTGAAGCTTCAGAAGGAATAACAACAAGTGGAATCTTTATAGGACATTGTGGTTGAATCCCTTGAAAAATTCCTTGTGCGATCCGGAACCACATCTTGGCAAAATCAATGGAGAGTTTTTTCAAGAATTTTTTAGAAGAACCTCAGGAGGATTTTTTGAGTTTACGGTAGAATCACCAGAGAAATATTCAAAAAGAGGAATGTCTGGAGGATTTATGTGAGGAATTTCTAGTTGAAATCATCAGAAGAAACCCAAGTGGAGTTTTTTGAGGAAATCCTGGATCCCTGGAGGAGTTCTTGTCGAAAAAAAAAAACATTTTTTGAATTCCAGTGCTCATGATATTGTCTTTGGATAAAATACTGGGGCGTTCCACAATTACTGGTGAAATATTTATAAAATTTGTTTGGTAAGATCCTGAAAAAACTCCTGATAAACCCCGGAACCTAGGAACTCGTGGAAGAACAGCATGATTAATTCAGCGATGAATCCCTTAATGACACCCGGGACTAATCTCCTGAGGAATTTCGGGAGAAATACCTTAAGGAATTCCGAGATTAATTCCATGATGAATTTCGGGAGGCATCCCTTGATTATTTCCGACAGAAATCTCTCTCTTCCCTAGTAAAATTCTAAGAAAAATCCCTTGGTGAATTCCTTAGAGAAATCCTTGGAAGAAATCCCTTGAAGAATTCAACAAATAATTCCTTATGAAATTTCTGGAAGAACCCCTTAACGAATTCAGCGAGGAATTCCTTAGGGTAATCCCGGTGGAATCTTTCGGGGAATTCTGGTGGTGAAATCTTCATAAGAAATTTCAGTTAGAATCCCTGGAAGAATTCCTGATCACCATCAAGACACCTTGAAGATATTCTTAGAGGAATCCCTTAAGAAGTTTCGGGATGAACTTCTTGAGGAATTTCGGGAGGCATTCCTTGATTATTTCCGGGAATCTTTTGTAGAATTCCGAGGGGAGTCCCCTGAGGATTTCCAGGAGAACTTCTTTGAAAAGTTCCTAGAAGAATCCCTTAAAGAGCTCCCTAGAGAAACAACTAGAAAAAAATCTGGGAGAATCCTTAAAAAAATTCGGGAGAAATTCATAGTTAATAATGTAATCGCTGGAGGAACTCATAATAGAATCTCTGAAGGAACTCCTGATGAAATATCTGGAGGGATTCCTGATAATATGCCTGACGGAGCTTTTTATAAGATCCCTAGAAGAAATCCTGATGGAATTCGTTGAGGAACTCCTCATATAACTCCTTATGGAATCCCTTATTCCTTTTTGAACCCCTGGATAAACTCTTGATAGAATCCCTGGAGGATTGATGACACCTTATGAAATCAGTAAAACAAATCCTGATGCAATTCCTTGACAAATTTCTGATATAATGTCTAGAGAATCCCTACTGAAAGAACCCATGTAGGAATTCCTGGTGAAATCTCTGGAAGAACTCCTGATATTATCCTAAAAATAACTTCTTATGTAATCCCTGGATGATCTCCTAATGAAATTCACGGAGGAACTCCTGAGGGAATCTCCTGACGAAATCCTTAGAAGAACTTCTGTTGAAAGACCTTAAGGAACTTCTGATTTAATCCCTTGAGAAACTACTCTTAGAACCCAGGGGGAATTGCTGTTGGGATCTCTAAAGAAACTCCCAATGGAATGCGTGAGGAAATCCTCATGAAATCCATAAAAGGAAACTGATACAGTTTCTTGAAGAACTTCAGATATAATTTCTGGAGGATTTTCATGGAATCTCTGAAAAAACTTTTGATGGAATCTCTAGAAGCACTTCTTATGGAATCCCTAAAGGAATCCCTGATGAAATTCATGGATAAATTCCTGCTAAGATTCCTGGTAGAACTCTTGATGGAATCCCTAGAGAAGCTTCTGAAAGAACCCCTGTCGGAATCCCAGTTGGCATCACTGAAAGAACTCCTTCTATAATCCCAAGAAAAACTTCTTATGTTATCTCTGGTAGCACTCCTGATGAAATCCCTAGAAGAAATTCTGTTGAAAGACTTCAAGAAACTCCTTATGGTATTCCCTCAAGAAACTCTTGATAGAATGCCTCGAGGAATTCCAGGTGGAATCTCTAAAGGAACTCCTTATGATATCTCTGGAGGAAATCCTTATGAAATCTCTAAAAACAAATCCTGGTGCAGTTCCTTGAGGAACTGCAGGAATTTCAGGTGGAATCTCCGATGGAACTTCTGATGGAATCTCTAGACGATGGATTCCCTATAGGAAACCCTGATGAAATTCCTGGAGGAATTCCTGATAAGATTCCTAGTGGGATTCCTGATGAAGTCTCTGGACGAACTTCTTATGATATCCTGAGAAGAAATCCTGATGGAATTCCTTGATATATCCTAATATTATTCTGAAACAATCTCTGGAGGAACTCAAGGTAGAATCTCTGAAAGAACTCATGATGAAATTCCTGGAGGAGCTCCTGATGAAATCTCCAGAATAAGTCCTGAAAGAAGCCCTAAAGGTACTCCTGATAGAATCCCTATAGAAATTCCCTATGTTATCCTTGAGTGAATTTCTAAATTTGTTCTTGAAGGAACTTTCGATGAAATCAATGGAAGAACTCCTGATTGAAAATTTCTAGAAAAACTCCTGATGAATTCTCTAGAGGAACTCTCTGTAGAAACTACTGGTGGAATCCCTAGAGGAACTCTTGATGAGATCCCAAGAGGAGTTCTAGGTGGAACCCCTGAAAAAAAATCCAGATGAAATCTTTGAAGGAGCTCCTGATGGAATCCCTGGAAAAACTTCTGATGGAATTGCTAGAAGAACTCCCGATGGAATCCCTAGAAGAACTACTGATAAATTCCCTGGAGGAACCCCTAATGGAATCCCTGGAGGAACTTCTGATGGAGTTTCTGAAATCTCTGAAGGAGTGTAATCTTTACAAGAACCTCTGGTTGAAACTTTTAAAGGAATTCCTAGAGGAACTCCTGATGGAATCCTATGAGCATTTCCAGGTGAAATTTCGGAAAGGAATTCCTTAAAAAATCGTTACAGGAATTCCTAGTTATATTACTGAACAAAAATCTTGATTAAATTTCTGGAGGAACATCTGGTGGAATCAAAGAAGATATTACCGTAGGAATTCTAAAGCAATTTTGATAGAATTCCTGAAGCATTACCAGGAGGAATTCCTGGTGAAATTCCTGACGGAATCCAGGTACAATCCCAGGAGAAATTACTTAAAGATAGATCCTTCAGGAATCCTTCTTGAATACTTCATGATTTGTTTTGGATGCACCGCATGTTTTACGAGTTTTCTGACATTGATTCAATGTCTGGATCAAATGCTCGCAAGATATGTGTTTAATTCTTCCAGGATCATTCTCAAATAGCCCTATGACTGTATTTCGATGCTTCGCTCTAAAAGGCTTCTGTGTTCTTCAAGAAACTCTCCATTTTTTCCTGGATCCATTCCCATGTGTCTGTGATTGCGCTAAGAAACTTGAAAAAATCTTCTTTATTCTTCCATGCAGCCATTCCATGAAAAACCGATCTAGTGGGTCACCGAATTCCGTAAAAATTTGCTATTTTGTTCCTTATCCGAAATAAGGATACACGTATTTTCGGATTTTTGATTAGGGTGACCATTTCCGAAATAGGGTGACCAGAAAAATCGCGATTTTGCAAAATTTTTATTTTTAAAAAAATTATAATTTTGAACCGTTTGACCGATTTTCAATCTTTTTGGACGAAATGACGGCTAAAGATTTTGACTTTTCAGGAAAAATATAAAATTTCACAAAAATTGTATTTTTACATGGAAAAACTCAATAATTTCCGTTTTTTCGTGTTTTGAAGGCCTCGGGACCAAAGGGACTATTGCTGTTCTCATTTTTTCTTGAAAGTTCAGAAAATTTTACGTCTACTGTCAAATTTTCAGCAATGTATGTTTTTTAGTTTTTGAGATATATTTTTTTTTAAATAAAAGATCAGTCATTTTTCATCGGCACACACTCTACAGCGCATTAAATTTTAATGTTAAAAAAAATCATAACTTTTGAATAGCTCAACGGATTTCCAATCTTTTTTTATGGAATGAAAGCTTAAGATTTCAACTTTTCAGAAAAAATAGAAAAATAGAAAACTTTGAAAAGTTTTTTTTTTTCATTAAAATATATGAAATTTTCTAAAAAAAAACTAGAAATTTTTATAATTTTTCACGTTTAAGCATATTTTTATCACATTTTCAATTTTGTCTGAAAAGTTGAAATTTTAAGCTTTCATTCCATAAAAAAGATTGGAAATCGCACAGACCTACAGAGTGTGCCGATGAAAAATGATTGATTTTTTATTTTCAAAAAAATATATCTCAAAAACTAAAAAAACATACATCGCTGAACTTTCAAGAAAAAATGAGAACAGCAATAGCCCCTTTGGTCCCGAGGCCTTCAAAACACGAAAAAACGGAAACTATTGAGTTTTTTTATGTAAAAACACACACTTTTTGTGAAATTTTATATTTTTCCTAAAAAGTCAAAATCCTTAGCCTTCATTTCGTCCAAAAAGATTGAAAATCGGTCAAACGGTTCAAAGTTATAATTTTTTTAAAAATAAAAATTTTGCAAAATCGCGATTTTTCTGGTCACCCTATTTCGGAAATGGTCACCCCAATCAAAAAATCCAAAAATACGTGTATCCTTGTTTCAGATAAGGAACAAAATAGCAAATTTTCACGGAATTCGATGACCCACTAGATCGGTTTTTCATGGAATGGCTGCATGGTCATATTTGAATGCTACCAGAATCCTTTTCGATTGCTTACAGGACTCTTCAAAAATGGTATCATTACCTCCCAAGTTTTTGTTTCACATGCTTCTAATGTACAATTCTTATATCCTTTTCAGTTGCGTTATGAACAGTTTTTGGATGCTTCAGCACATCCTAAATGTCTCCAGGACTTTTTTACAAAGCTTCCGGGATCTTTTTCAAATCCTTTCAAGTTTCTTTCTGAATTCCTCTTGAACACTTCTGGGATTGTTACAATGAGAATTCGCTTTAAGCATCTCTATCAAATAGGGTTTTAATGCGGTGGAAGTGCTGTTTTATGACATGTCTGCAGTTGTAGTGCCATTAAATGCCTATATGCATTTCCATGCTGATTTGGGGCTAATTATGGTATCTTGGATTCCTTCTAAATTGCGTCCGTTCTCACATTTTTTCTTCTCCGGTCACAGGATCCTAATTAAATGTTTCTACGGTTCTTTTTCCAGATGTTTGTAGATTTTTTTTTATCAGATTCTGCTTCTAGGATCATTCTTGAATACATCGGGGATCATTATAGAAGTACATCAGGTATTTTAGAAATTTACCCAAGTTTCCTCCGGTATACTTCTCGAACCTGCAGGACTTTTAAAATGTTCCTTAGGATCCTTCCAATGTCCTTCTAAGAAGCTTCAAAAGTATTCTTCTTGGATGGATCCAAAAGGATTTGGAACTATTTTCAAACGCTCACAAGAGCTTTTTATTTTTATGGCTGCTTCTCGGGACCTATTCAGAAGCTCCAAAGATCATGAATTCAAAGATCATGTATACTTGGAGAATGCTCCTAAGATCTTTCTCGAAAGCTTGAAGGATGATGATGCTTCATCAGTACCACGTTCAACACGTTTCTTTTAAGATGCTTTCAGTCTACATTTTAAAAAGCTCAACGGATCATTATTTAAAAACTAATGATTACTTCAACTATAGTTCTATATGTCATACAGGGTCCTTACTCAGGAACAGTCATACATTCAGCCGCAGCCGGCACCACCTCGCTCGAGCTGTGTATGAAAAGCAAGCTATTTTCAGGAGACGTGTAATCAGTTCACGCAAGCGACCGATCTTAGGTTTAAAGATGTTTTGAGATCCTTGCAATTTTCTCTCAGAATCTTTCCCATAAATCAATGTATTCTTTTACAATACGTCCAGAATCGTTCTCAAAAGCACCAGGATCTTTTTTTAATACATGGAGGGGCCTCATGAAAAGATTTCATGATGTTTTATGATTCTTAGATCTTTCAGAGCTTATTTTAAGATGGTTCCCGGGTGCTACTCAGAAGCTTCAAGAATCCGTATTTAATAATTTCTTTAAGGCTTCCTCTCAAATGCTGCTGAGGCACTTATCGCTTGATATTGGTTGATATTTAGTACTTATCGATTGAATCTAGAATTGTTTCAGAATTCCTATAGGACTATTTGAAAATGCATTAACTTTCTTCAGAGATTTCCCCCAAAAACTTTAGGGATTGTTCATCAAAAATCCTTCTATTTAGATTCCTCTGAGCATTTTTCCATAAGACTTTCTGAATAATCCAGAAGTTTTGTAGGATTCTTCTCAAATGCTACCAGGATCATTGGATCGTGTTCAGAAGATGGTAGGATCCGTTTTAAAATTCTTTAGAGACTTTCTTAAATTTCTTCCAGGACTCTTTTTGGATGCTTCTTCTTATTTGCCTTATGGATCCTTATGAAATTCCTACACCATTGTTTAATAATGCACTGAAGATCCTTCCAGGGTTCATTTTGGATGCTTGTGTGATCCTCACGAAAAGCTTAAAGATACATTTATCATTGAACCAGTATTTTTATGGGACGTTCCAGTATTCTTCTCAAATGCTTACAAGAGCTTTACATTATGCTTCGAAAGTTTTAAGCTTTCCAGAGCTGCTCACGGATGCTTCACAGATTCAAATAGGATTCTACATAGATCCTTTTGGCTGTTTCAGCACCCTTCTCAAATAATAAGGATGATAAAATGCTTTGAGATGACCCTTTTCTCCTCATAGGATTCTTTCTAAAATGTTTGTGGGACGATTGACAGAAGCTACTACGAGAATGCAACCAAGATCCTCCTATGATGCCAAAACAACTCGGAGATTCCTTGATAAACACCAACCTCTCGGAAGGAAGCTTAAGTGATCCATTACAGACCCTTCGAAGTTTCTGTAATTGTCCAATTTTAATGCTTCTGTCATTTGACCGTGCACCCCCGCTAGTTTAAACAGTACCTCATGCAAACCATCGAGGTTCAGTTTTTTCCTCAGCCGAGTGATTAGAGTTCGCGGCTACGAAGCAAAGCCATGCTGAAGGAGTCTGAGGTTCGATTCCCGGTCGGTCCAGGATTTTTCCTTGGCATAGAGCATAATCGTACCTGCAACACGATATACGAATGCAAAAATGGCAACTTTGGCAAAGAAAGGTTTCAGTTAATAACTGTGGAAGTGCTCATTGAACACAAAGCTGAGAAGCAGGCTCTGTCCCAGTGAGGACGTTAATGCCAAGAAGAAGAAGATTAATTCTTTGAGGAATTTCGAGAGGCATCCCTTGATTATTTCTGGGAGAAATCTCTTGTGGAATTCTGGGAGGAATTCCAGGATAACTGCCTTGAAGAATTCCTATAAGAATCCCTTGGATAATTCGCTAGAGAAACCCCTAGACGAAAATTCTGGGAGGAACCCATTGAAGAATACCGGGATAAATTACTTAAGGAATTTCTGGAAGAACTTGAAGAATTCTGGGAGGAATCTCTTGAGAAATGCTGGTGGAGAAAACCTTATAAGAAATTTCAGGTAGAATCCCTGGAAGAATTCCTGATATTCCGGGAGGAATCCCTTAAGGAGTCTCTGAATTAGGTCATTGAGGAATTCCGAGAGGCATACCTTGATTATTTCTGGGATACTCTAGTAGCTCTAGTAAATAACCTGATGGAACCTAGAATTACCCAAGAGGAATTCTTGAAGGAACCTCCTGACAGAACTTCTGATGGATCCCCAGAAGGTACTCGTGGTGGATCCCAGAATGAAATGTGGGAAGAAATAAGAAGAATTGGAATTTTTGATGGAATCCACGTAGAAACTCCTAACGAAATCTATAGAACAATCTCTGAAGGAATTCCTAATTGAATCACTTAAGGAACTTCTTATGAAATCCCTAGAAGAACTCCTGCTGAAAAACTTTTAGGATCTCCTGATGGAATCCTTAGACAAACTCTTGATAGAATTCCAGGTGGAACCTTTTAAAAAACTCGTAATGGAAACCATGGAGGAACTCTCGATTAAATCCCTAAAAAAACCCTGATGTAATCCTTGCAAGAACTTCCGACGTTATCTCTAGAGGAACTTGAAGGCAGATTCCTGAAAGCACTCTTGATGGAATTCCTGGAAGAACTCATTATGAAATCCTGATTCTTTCAGGAACTCCTGATATAATCTCTAGAGGAATTCCAGGTGCAATCTTCGGAGCGATTCAAAATTCTAGAATTTCCGATTCCGTTTGATTTTCAAAATAACTCGTTTTCAAAACAGACGTTTCAACCAACGCCATCTTCAGGAGTTGGAGAAAGAGTAAATTGAATACCACCGGAGATTAAGTGCCATTTCCTACCTAGCTTTTCCTTCCAATCATATACCGAAAGCACACGACACACGCTGGATTAAAGTGCCCTTTCTGGCGACATTTCGGTGCCCATGTCCCGGAAAAAATTGAATTGAATTACGTGCTCTGAGTATTTTCAGTTTTTTTTTTATTTCTCAAGGGAGCGAGTGTCTTAAGATGGTAATGGAGTGAATTAGGGGGGTTCATCTCGGGTTATGAATTTTAAAAAGAGGAATTTGAATGCGCTGCAGACGACTGGGTTAATGGGGGGCTCTTACTCCACGAAAACGGTGCTGTGAGGTGAATTAAATTTGGAAGGTTGAACCTTTCGCTCGAAGAGGAAATGAAGGTGAGTTCGGTCGGAAGATGGAGACGATTTTCTGGCATTGAGATTTCCGGTCGTTAAAAGGAAGGTGACGATAATTGTCTGATGGAACGCTTCAGTACCCTTAGCGACCGTCGCAAAGTATCAGAACGGCGTAATTACAGTGATCGATTTTTTGTTTCAGAAAAATGCTTTCATCGTACTTCCAACATCGAGAATCGAATGAAAATAGACTGAATTTTCAGAATCGGCTGGAAAATCCAAAGAGAAAATTGATCAGTACAGTCGGGGTACCCCCGTTGATTTGACCGCTTTTAATCAGAGTACTTTTTGATTTGACCACCGGTAATTTGCACATCGTTCAAATTAAAAATGGTTTTAACGTCATTCAGCTCATGGAACAGAGTTAAGTGAAAAGCAAAATTGGTGGACGGAACACAGAGCCAAAGGGATAACCAGAAGCACAATTTTCTGTTGTTTGTAGGGTGACTACAAGTTCAATTTAAAAATCTTCACATCTTTTCACATATAAGTATCCTATAACGCAAAAGGAGATTTCGTTTTACATACAAAATATATCATCGGGTTCACCTCAACATTTTCTACACGGAGGGAAACTGAGTCTCTTTTTTCCAACAAAAAAAGCTTTTGTCGTCAAGCCTTGGATAAACATTATCGAACCACTTAGTTCTAATCTGCTTCATGAAATTCTCTTTCATCATACAAGCTACTCTTACCAATTAAGTTTCTTTACACTCGCAAGCAAACACGCCTAGAAGTATGCACCAGCTTAGCTCACATTCACTCACACGTACAGGCCCCAAAATCTACACATATTGGCGACACATGGTCTGCTCTACACTGAAATAAATTAGAGCTTTAAGTAGTTTTCGTCGCTTGCTGCGCCGCAGTCCAGCATCCAGCCGCATACCAGCCTACTTTGCTATGCATAGCAAATCTTATCTCACACTAGTCGGACTCCACCTTTCCCCCATCGTCCTCCTCCGTCACGAAATCCATCCCAAGAACATGGTAGGAAAATATTATGTTTACCACATTTCCCCACAGTAGCTTCGGAGCCGAAGCCAGCAGACTTCATTACGGTAAACTCACTCTAGAGAGACGATAGTGGCCACTTCCATCGCACATTAAAATCGTCTGAGACCGAAGAGCAGGACCACACCAAACGAATCAACCATCAACCCGGGTAGTTTGTTGCCAACTTCAAACGAAATAAACCGTGATTCCGAGCTGAGTGCGAATGCGATGGTGAACTAGGGATGTCAGTATAATTGTGATGATCGATTAATTGATTTTTAATCAATCAATGCGACAAAAGAGTACTCATTTTCTAACTGTTTAAGGTGAAGATGGATCGAAGTCAAATCTGGAAATTTTGAAAGTACAAATCTACAGGACAAAATATCCTATCAAGCTGAAAACTTGTTCGGTTGGTCACTACCATGCAGTTACCAATCCATCAATTTTTTAGCTTGATCTGATTTGTGGTTCTCTAAATTTGTGCTCTTAAAAATTCCAGATGTGATTTAACAGATAACTATTTGACGAAACAAATGACAATCTGACATCCCTAGAGGCAGAAATTCTGCAACTGTACCCAAAGCAAACGAAAGTAAATGGTGCCTTAGTTGCTTGCGTTTAAATGTTGAGAGAGTTGATGACGAAAGGAGAAAAACGCCAAAGCTAGAGCTGGAATTAAAAGCTCTTTCATCCGCGAATTACCCTCCGACGACCCCAACGTTGTTAGCAATTCGGTCCTATTTCCCTTTTCAGATGCTTCGTCATCGTCAAATAGACTTTATTAAATAGCAAAAAACACGTTTTCCAGTTTTTGTGTGTGTTGTGTTCCGTTTTAGTTAGTTACTTTGGGTGAAGGAAGTGTTCAGTTGTTTGTGTTTGAACTTGTTTCGTTGATTTGTTGTGTTGTTTTAAGCGTTTTAATTTGTTGGACGAGTGATTGTGCGATTTTGTCCCTTAAAAGAGAGTGTTGCTACGGAGCGCAGTTTGCTTTAGGAAAAAATCACAGCTTGAGAAGGATTTGTAGTTGTGTTCTGATAGAAAAGCTACAGTTGCTAATAAGTAAAGTAAAACAAATAAAAAGTTGAAGCATCTTTGAAGATTCAATAATATTTTACCGAAATTAGGCAAAGGTAATCTAATCTGGAACCAAATTCCAATCAAAATCAGGAAAAGAATTCAAATGTCTGAGCATTTCTGCCTTATTTTTGGGTAACTCTACAGAATTCCAGAAAAATTCTACATTTTTTTTTAAATTTTACAGAATTTCTAAGACAATTCTGTTTCATTTCTGGGTAAGTTTACCGAATTTTTGGGAAATTCTACAGAATTTCTGGAAAATCTACAGAATTTCTAGTAAATTCTACAGAATTTCTGGGAAATACTACAGAATTTCTGGGAAATTCTACAGAATTTCTGGGAAATTCTACAGAATTTCTGGGAAATTCTACAGAATTTCTGGTAAATTCTACAGAATTTCTGGTAAATTCTACAGAATTTCTGGAAATTCAGCAGAATTTCTGGGAAATTCAACAGAATTTCTGAGAAATGCCACAGAATTTCTAGGAAATTCTACACAATTTCTGGGAAATTCCACAGAATTTCTGGGAAATTCCACAGAATTTCTGGGAAATTCCACAGAATTTCTGGGAAATTCCACAGAATTTCTGGGAAATTCCACAGAATTTCTGGGAAATTCCACAAAAATTTCTGGGAAATTCCACAGAATTTCTGGGAAATTCCACAGAATTCTGGGAAATTCCACAGAATTTCTGGGAAATTCCATCGGAAATCCAGAATTTCTGGGAAATTCCACAGAATTTCTGGGAAATTCCACAGAATTTCTGGGAAATTCCACAGAATTTCTGGGAAATTCCACAGAATTTCTGGGAAATTCCACAGAATTTCTGGGAAATTCCACAGAATTTCTGGGAAATTCCACAGAATTTCTGGGAAATTCCACAGAATTTCTGGGAAATTCCACAGAATTTCTGGGAAATTCCACAGAATTTCTGGGAAATTTCACAGAATTTCTGGGAAATTCCACAGAATTTCTGGGAAATTCCACAGAATTTCTGGGAAATTCCACAGAATTTCTGGGAAATTCCACAGAATTTCTGGGAAATTCCACAGAATTTCTGGGAAATTCCACAGAATTTCTGGGAAATTCCACAGAATTTCTGGGAAATTCCACAGAATTTCTAGGAAATTCCACAGAATTTCTGGGAATTCCACAAATTTCTGGGAAACTCCACAGAATTTCTGGGAAATTCCACAGAATTTCTGGGAAATTCCACAGAATTTCTGGGAAATTCCACAGAATTTCTGGAAATTCGACAGTTTTCTGGTAAATTCCACAGAATTTCTGGGGAATTCCACAGAATTTCTGGGGAATTCACAGAATTTCTTTGGAAATTCCACAGGATTTCTGGGAAATTCCACAGAATTTCTGGGAAATTCCACAGAATTTCTGGGAAATTCCACAGAATTTCTGGGAAATTCCACAGAATTTCTGGGAAATTCCACAGATTTTCTGGGAAATTCCAGAGAATTTCTGGGAAATTCCAAAGAATTTCTGGGAAATTCCAGAGAATTTCTGGGAAATTCCAGAGAATTTCTGGGAAATTCCAGAGAATTTCTGGGAAATTCCAGAGAATTTCTGGGAAATTCCAGAGAATTTCTGGGAAATTCCAGAGAATTTCTGGGAAATTCCAGAGAATTTCTGGGAAATTCCAGAGAATTTCTGGGAAATTCCAGAGAATTTCTGGGAAATTCCAGAGAATTTCTGGGAAATTCCAGAGAATTTCTGGGAAATTCCAGAGAATTTCTGGGAAATTCCAGAGAATTTCTGGGAAATTCCAGAGAATTTCTGGGAAATTCCAGAGAATTTCTGGGAAATTCCAGAGAATTTCTGGGAAATTCCAGAGAATGTCTGGGAAATTCCAGAGAATTTCTAGGAAATTCCAGAGAATTTCTAGGAAATTCCAGAGAATTTCTGGGAAATTCCAGAGAATTTTTGGGAAATTCTACAGAATTTTTGGGAATCTGCACAGAATTTCTAGGAAATTTCATTGAATTTCTAGAAAACTCCACAGAATTCCTGGAAAATTCCAAAAACTTTCTTGGAAAATACCATAGAAAATTTGGAAAAATACCATAGAAAATTTGGGAAATTCCACAGAATTTCTGGGAAATTCCAAAAAAATGTCTGGGAAATTCCACTGAATTTCTAGGAAAGTCCACAAAATTTCTGAAAAATTCCACAGAATTTCTAGAAAATTCCACAGAATTTCTAGAAAATTCCACAGAATTTCTAGAAAATTCCAAAGAATGTCCAGATATTCTGGGAACTTCCATAGGATTTCTGCGAAATTCCAGAGAAATACTTAGAAATTCCAGGGAATTTCTGGAAAAATACAGAGAGTTTTCTGGGATATTCCGGAGAATTACTAGGAAAATCTTCAAAATTTCTGGGAAGTTCTCCAGGATATCTGGGAAATGCCAAAGAATTTCTTGGGAAATTCCACAGAATTGCTGGGAAATACCGCAGAATTTCTGAGAAATTCCACAGAATTTCTGGGAAATTGCACAGAATTTCTGGGAAATTCCACAGAATTTCTGGGAAATTCCACAGAATTTCTGAGAAGTAACACAGAATTTCTGGGAAATTGCACAGAATTTCTGGGAAATTGCACAGAATTTCTAGGAAATTCCACAGAATTTCTGGGAAATTCCACAGAATTTCTGAGAAATAACACAGAATTTCTGGGAAATTGCACAGAATTTCTGGGAAATTGCACAGAATTTCTAGGAAATTCCACAGAATTTCTGGGAAATTCCACAGAATTTCTGAGAAATAACACAGAATTTCTGGGAAATTGCACAGAATTTCTGGGAAATTGCACAGAATTTCTAGGAAATTCCACAGAATTTCTGGGAAATTCCACAGAATTTCTGGGAAATTCCACAGAATTTTTGGGAAATTCCACAGAATTTCTGGGAAATTCCACAGAATTTCTGAGAAATTCCACAGAATTTCTGGGAAATTTTACAGAATTTCTGGGAAATTCCACAGAATTTCTAGAAAATTCCAAAGAATGTCCAGATATTCGGGAACTTCCATAGTATTTCTGCGAAATTCCAGAGAAATACTTAGAAATTCCAGGGAATTTCTGAAAAAATACAGAGATTTTCTGGGATATTCCGGAGAATTACTAGGAAAATCTTCAAAATTTCTGGGAAGTTCTCCAGGATATCTGGGAAATTCCCAAGAATTTCTTGGGAAATTCCACAGAATTGCTGGGAAATACCGCAGAATTCTGAGAAATTCCACAGAATTTCTGGGAAATTCCACAGAATTTTTGGGAAATTCTACAGAATTTCTGAGAAATAACACAGAATTTCTGGGAAATTGCACAGAATTTCTGGGAAATTGCACAGAATTTCTGGGAAATTGCACAGAATTTCTGGAAATTCCACAGAATTTCTGGGAAATTCCACAGAATTTCTGGGAAATTCCACAGAATTTCTGGGAAAATTCCACAGAATTTCTGGGAAATTTCACAGAATTTCTGGGAAATTGCAGAGAATTTCTGATCAATTCCAGAGGATTTTCTGGAACATTCCAGGGAATTACTGGGAAATTCCACAGAACTTCTGGGGGAATTCCTCAGAATGTCTGGTAGACTCCAGAGAATTTCTGGAAAATTCCAGAGAATTTCTGAAAAATTCCAGAGAATTTCTGGGAAATTCCAGAGAATTTCTGGGAAATTCCGGAGAATTACTTGGATATTCTATAGAATTTCAGGAAAGTTCTGGGAAATTCTACAGAATTTCTGGGAAATTCTACAAAATTTCTGGGAAATTCGACAAAATTTCTGGGAAATTTTACAGAATTTCTGGGAAATTCCACAGAATTTATGGGAAATTCCACAGAATTTCTGGGAAATTCCACAGAATTTCTGGGAAATTCCACAGAATTTCTGGGAAATTCCACAGAATTTCTGGGAAATTCCACAGAATTTCTGGGAAATTCCACAGAATTTCTGGGAAATTCCAGAGAATTTCTGGGAAATTCCACAGAATTTCTGGGAAATTTCACAGAATTTTTAGTAAATTCCAAAGAATGTCTGAAAAAAACACAGATTTTCTGGGAATATCCACAGAATTTCTACGAAATTCCAGAGAATTACTGAGAAATTTCAGGGAATTTCTCGGAAAAACCAGACATTTCTGGGAAATTCCAGAGGGATTCTGGGAAATTCCAGAGAATTCCTTGAAAATTTCAGGAAAAACTTGAAATAATTTCTTGGAACATTCCACAGAAAATCTGGGAAATCAACAGAATTTCTGGTAAATTCCACAATATTTCTTTGACAATTCCACAGAATTTCTGAAAAATTCTACAACATATCTGAAAATTCTCAAAATTTCAGGTAATTTCTACAGAATTTCTGAAATTTTCTGGAAAACTCTACAAAATTCCTGGAAAATTCTACGAAATTTCTTGGAAATTATACAGAAGTTGGTGGAAATTCTACAGAATTTCTGGAAAAATTCTGCGGAATTTGCTTGAAATTTTGTGTAATTGCTCAGAAATTCTATGGAATATCCCAGGTATCATATAGAATTTTCCAGCTATCAGGTATCTTTGAAATTCTGCTCTCATTTCTTACATTTATAATCTGATTAGCGATTCTTCAAAGCTGCTTCTTACCACGTGCTCTTACCATTTCCGCGTTTGATTAACAAACCATAACCAATTTTCGTTATCTCCATTGGTGATGGTTGCCAATATAATAGTTTCATTCCATATTATTGTCTTGTGGTGTTTTGTCCGTCCCCTAGAGAAGCCGTAGGCTCGTCTCGTTGTCCGTTCAGACAAACTTGATCTAAACTTATCAAATTCAATGTTTCACTAACCTCCGCACTGTGTATTCTCTTTCTTTTTCCCAAATTCCCTCTCTGTTTCTTCGTGATTAATCATCGAAACACCAGACGACGAACTGACAGGCCTGATCGAGGCGGCGGAATCGAAAGCCCCCGAGGAGCTTACGGAGGAGGACAAGATGGCGCTACTCGGCAGGCCCAAGGCCGGTGATATTGTCAGGGCACAACTTAGGATAAAAGAAAGTAAAGAATTTAAGGTAAGTCGACAAAACGTTAATTCAATGTTTTTTTTATCAAAATTAATATTATAGTTAATTGATAATTATTATAATTATTATAATTATTATAATTATTATAATTATTATAATTATTATAATTATTATAATTATTATAATTATTATAATTATTATAATTATTATAATTATTATAATTATTATAATTATTATAATTATTATAATTATTATAATTATTATAATTATTAAAATTATTATAATTATTATAATTATTATAATATTTTAAAATTATTATAATTTATTAAAATAAAGTAATCTATAGATTATTTGAGACACCCCTAAATGCGCTGTTGTTCTCCATTTAAAATCGTCGCCTATTTTGTCGGTGGATAGAAATTCCGCTCATAAATGACTCGATGATAAATCGATTTTATGATCAACCGTAAAACCCAAAGTATACTCGATTCCATATCCTACCTTTGCCATAATGTACGACGAGTCTTTCTCACGCTGTTTGCTTTAAAACCAATCAGGGAAAAAATCCCAATCACGCAGCAGAAGAAGATGACAATTTAATTAAAGCTGCTGATCCGACGAGGGGACTCCATTAAACTAAACCACGTTAAGCACCGTTCCGGCTTTCCGGTTCGTATATAGGTATCATAATCCAAGGATGAGGAGGTTCTCGAGTGACATTATCGGCCCGCCAGGGCCAATCCAGCGAACTTTCTTCTGCTGTTCTTGGAAGTAAGGTTTGAAGGTTCAAACGTTAATACAGCAGCAAGATTCCAACCGGTCCCCGGACTGATATTTGTTTAAGCATTTTATTATTAACTTGATGGGCGAAGACCGGTGCAAAAAATGAATGTTGAGTAATTCACCTATATGGGTAATCTTTTAGTAAGCATTAAGTAGCAACTTTGAAATACTTATCAAGATAAATTTATCGATTTTCTGAACATATATCAATATCGAGTCTCAAGCTTGTTGTGGGTAAAAATGGAGAAATAATGAAAAAATTCACATGTCCATGTGGGATTCAAACCCACGACCCTTGTATGCTAGACGAGTGTTTTACCAACGAAGCTACTGAAACACTTTTCATAATTTGTTCATCTCAATACACGTATAATGAGGTCCATACATTAAAGCCTCGCTTTTTTCTTCTTGGCCTTACGTCCCCACTGGGACAGAGCATGCTTCTCAGCTTAGTGTTTTTGTGAGCACTTCTACAGTTATTAACTGAGAACTTTCTTTGCCTAAGTTGCCATTTTCGCATTCGTATAACAAAAAGAAGACTCACACTCAATTTTAATCAATGAGCTCTCCCGCGAAAGCAAACCCATTAGAGATCTGCTTAGAAAATCTCATGCTTGAGAATTTCATATAAAATACTCATGCCTTCAGCAATGATTCAGGCGTAAAGCTTGTCAAAAACTCATGAATACCGAATGTTGTTGTTTACTTTAGAAAGGATTACTATAATTCTACCAGAGTAGCAAGAAATCATTGCTTTGTGTGAGTAAACTGTGGAAATATGAGACAATGAGTTAAACAGATGAGCCAGCTCATGCATGATGCTTGCCGACTCACGCATGATGCTTGCCAGCTCACGCATGATGCTTTGCCGACTTGCGCAATTGATACTCACAAATGGAAAAAAAATCAATCTTGAGATGAGAATTTGAGTTCCTCACAACACTGCGCATGGAAGACGATGGATATGTGTTGGTGAAATGCAGAACGAAAGTGTACGTCATTGATTTGCTTCCCGAGGAGTTCAGCTGTCAATACCTATATAATGGTATTATAATGGTGTTTGAAAAAAAAAATGTTTAAAACAATTAAAAATACTTCATTTTGGTATTCGATAGCTATTGAGGTCTGCTGGAGGAATTGAACTAGTATTGAAAAATTTCACTTTTATATGAAAATCCATCAAGTATTATTTAGGTATTACAATACCTGATTTCGTTATCAGTCTGGTATTTGTAGAATATGCAGAAGGTATTATTTGAGGTATTTTACCTCTTATGCAGGGCTCATTCATACCTCATTCAGGGTGTAAGTATTGGAAATTATCTGGTATGGAATACCTCAATTTGGTATTCAGTAGTTATTTTCTTCTACTTGGTTTGGGTTCTTATGGTGACTCCAAGATGACCTGCACACTAAAATACTATTTGAATCACCTTAATGTTTGATTGTTATTGCATATATTGATTTTAATATGTATGGATGTATATGCTGAGAGTACGGAGCTGTATCAAACGGTATTTGCATTTGTTCCGTGGCGCGCAAAGCAAGTCATGTGTCAAGCGTTATAATAAAGTCGAGAAACGAACGAAGGAGAATAGGCGAAAAGAATCGGTTCGTTCTTTTTCCGGGTCACTTTTTGTCTGATCCGTGCTGATCAAATGAATCGACTCTTGCTGAAAAAGAGCTATGGATCCCTCGTTCTTTTGAGTGATCCGGATTTTTCGAAGTCTTTTTGAAGAAGATCTTTTGAGTCTTTTTGCCCATCTCTACAGTCAAACAACTAATATGCCCCGCCCATTTGCATACAGGTAGATGAAAGAAAGATAGAAAAAGTGTCCACTTGAATAAAAAAACCACATTTTGCTTCTTTCTTTCGGTTCGGGTAGGGGAAATCGGCTGAGTATATCGTGAGTTTCTGGGGAAGAATATACTAAGAAGGAGTGAACGAAAGATACGATAGGTACGACGCATGCCGCGGAACAGTCGCTCTTTTTCCGTTCGCTCAATTCAGTTCACTCAGTTCTTGTGACAGCATCGCTGTTATGTCAAACACATAAGCATACGGTGGCGCTATCTGTGCTTTTCATAGCGGCTATTTTCGTTATTTTTATGATCCATTCTTGCAGATATTTCATCTTGACCAAGGAAATACCCATAAATTTCCATGGAACTCTCATAAAATTTCTCCGGAAGTTCAATTAGCAATTTTTCTTGTACTAACTATGAAAGTTATCAAACTCCAGTAGGGTTTAATCGAGATACACTGTTTTCCAAAATATTTCAATGACATAAGAAGAATTTCCTTATTTACGTTTCCTTCCTTTTCTTTTTTTCGACACGGTAAAGAAGACCGAGAAAATGTTCTGAAATTTCCTGACATCCGAAAACGAACATATCCGTGTTAAAAGAAATTTTCAGCGGCCTTTAGAAGTGGCGTTACAAAAAGTTACGCATATAGTTGCATAACAGGCTGATCACTTTTAAACGCTTTCGAAATTCATTGTTCAATCGATTATTATTCTGCAAGCTATAATCGAATCATATGAAATCTTAGAATAGAAATTTGTACATTTTTTGTAAGTTATGGCACCTGGAATCTATTTCAGAAAGAATGTTTACACATCACATTCCGAACTTCATACGCTTTCATAGTACGACAGTTCAAATTTTGTGTTTTTATATTCCATATTTTAAAACCATCAAGTTATGCGTGGCTTAATTTAACCATTCCGGAATAAATCAAAAATATTTCCACAAGAGCGTGTTGCGGACATTTTCCGAGCTTCATTCCATTATTCGACAGCTCAAAATTTATGATTTTTTTTTTTCCAGATTCATATAGTTGCCATGGTATACACCAAACATAACAAAGGTTTCTATACTCGAATACCCAGAACGGTTTGTGATCCTACCAAATCAGGTCAAGAATACATCAGCAATCATCAGATATTAATCCATCAGCAATCATCAAAAATGTAAAGCCAGTTTTTTCGTTCCAATTTGAAGAAATCTTCATGAAAATCTATCATTGAATTACAGATAACAATTATAACGCAAGGGTAGATTATCATGAACATTGCTTCGTTTTTTAACAAAAAAAACTGGTTTTGAAAATTTGTAAAACTATTATTGTTATTTTCCTCGTCATAACCAAAAGTAAAAAGACGTAAAACCGTCGTTCCAGAAGATCCCTCAGAGATACTGCTAAGAATTCCTCTAGTGATTTCTTCAGTATTTTCTCTGATTGTTTTTTACCAAATTTCCCAGGGAAATCTATCAACAATGACTACACAAATTCTTGCTGTAATAAAGCCTTATTAGGATTTTTGTACCAAACGCCTATGTTTTTACCATAAACACATGTGCACTTAATTTTCGAGTGATTTTCGTTGGTTTGAGTCCAAAAAACATTTGTTTATGTTTTTTGAGATTTTGTCGCTCCCTTTGGTTTAATTTCAAAATTTGGATGTATTTTGTTTTCCGTGTCCCTCCTGAAATGTTAGATATGAAAAACCTCACTATTAGCTCTCTCACTTATTATTATTTCAAAAAGTGAAACTCCAGTGGAAATACATCGGCTAAGTGAACGTCAAACATGATCAAAAGTGTCAGGGTCCAAATTTGGATAATTTTTTTTTTAATAAAGTTTAAATTTGATAAAGCCGTTATTTGAGCGGAAAAAATTGCCAAAGTAGTAGCACGGTCTGTCGTGTTATTTGATATATACAAGATTTTATCAAAAGTTTTGAGTCCCAAATTGGGTCTAAGGTCCAAGGAATGATTAATTAGAGAATTCCTCTAGGGACTCATCTAGAGAGTTCTCCAGGGACTTCTTCATGTATTCCTTGTAGAAATGTTTGTTCACTGTTGTTTATAACACTGCGGAACACGGTTTTGTCTCAAGAACCAAAATGCCGCTATTTACTAAATCAAGGGTTGCTGAGTCCATTGCCGTTTTCAGAAATATCATGGCACGTCTAGTTTTTGAGATATTGACTGTTGAAAATGCTAAATTTGACTGTTTCAGTCAACTTGCATGCAAGTTTTCCAACTTGTACGGCAATTTGTTTGCTCAATTTGTCGCAGAATTCAAACTTTATGTATAGAACAATAATTATCAACGAAGTTCATAATATTTTCGATGGTAACATGTTATTTTTTGGTGGTTCAGAAAAGTATTGTATTTTGCCATATAAGAGAAACGAAGAATTTTATATGAAGACTGCAAACATGTTGAAAAAAATTGATTTAACCTAAATTTTATCGTAAAATTTCAACTAATTTGTATCTAAATTGAAAGTTCAAGTCCTATTTAGCATGTTTGGTAGATTATATCACAAAAAAGTTTGATAAATCATACTTTAAATTTCATGTAAACATCGATAAAACCAGTGTTTTATACAATTTTGGCGACCTGTAGCTAAACATTGTGACGTGCTGGAACATTTCTGAGAACGGCATCAGATTCAGCGACCCAAAATCTACTAGGAACACATAATTTGATCCTTGAGACACGCGAAAGTGTCAATTTTGTTACGCTGTGTAATTTGTTCCAACGATTTCTCGATGATTTTTTTTTCACCCGGCAGATTTATCAATTTTCAGATTCTCCCGGCATTTATCAACAAATTTCTTCCTAATGATCTCCAGGGATTCTCGTCGTCTGGAGAAATCTAATTGGAATTTTTTTTATAGAAACCCTTGGAATCATTTTTGGTGAAATTTCTGAAGGAATCACTGCCTACATTCCTGGAGGGCTCCCTGGAGCTATTTCTGGAAGATCCCAGGTGAATTTACCGGGCCACTTCTTGGCATAATTACTGAAGGAAACCTTAGCGAATTTCTGGGAAAATATCTTATGGGATCCCTGGACGAATTTTTAACGAAATAAGAGGTAAGATTTCTGCAAGAATATCTGATGGAACTTCTGGAGGAATCCTTGGTACAATTGATAATAAAATACTTATGCAAATTGCTGTAGGAATCCTTGAGTGACTTCTTGGACGTATACCTTGTGGGATTCTTGGAGAAATCACTGGAAATTTTCTTGGAAGAATTCCTGAAGGAATTTCTGGCGAAATTTTTCGAGGAATTGTGGTGGAATTTCTGAAAAACCCCAGGTGTAATTTATGGAAGAATCCATGATGAAATTGCTAGAAAAATTTCTGATGGAGTTCCTGAGCTTCATGATGGAATTACTTAAGTTTTCATTGGTGGGTTTGGCAAAAGACCACGGTTCATACAATTTTCATCAGAATTCTATGACAAGATTTAAGTGGAAATCAGGAAAAATATCTGGTAAAGTCCTTGGAGAAATTTTTGGAAGAAGATCTAAAAGAATTTCCGTTCTCTGGAGGAATCGTTGAAGGAATTTTCTGTAGAAATTGCGGAGTAATTACTGAGCAAGCTATTGGCGGCATAACTGGTGAAACCCTAGGAAAATCCCGGAGGTCTCCGAAGGTATTCTTGGAGGAATTTCTGGAAAATATTTAAATCTCTTCATTGGTGAAATATTTGAAGAAATACTGGAATCCATGTAGAAGTTCTCGAAAATATATCTTTTTCCTTGTTCTTAGAAAAATTCCATGAGAAATACACTAAGTAACTGGTAAAATTACAAATAACTCTCTGGAGAAATCCTTGAGGTGAAATATATAGAGAAATTACTGAACAGTGTATGATAAAACCCATCTAAACAAACTCCAAACCTGGCACTATTGCTATCGAATGTTCGGAGATTGTTCATCATGTCAGTAAAGTAAAACACGTACCTCCAATGGTGAATAAGCGAGAAAAATGGGGTTTATCATCGCTCTCACTTTGGGGCTTGTCATAATGTTCCGATCGGCATTTGCTAAATCTGCAATTGCCAGATCGAATTATCCGCCACACTCCGCTACCAAAAAAAAACTCAACTTTTAAAAACACTAAGACCGAACGTCTTTCTCGTATGACTTTTTGCTCTCAAACTTTCATGCTGTGCTGAGATATCCGTTGATGCGTGAACGGGTTCTACTATAACATTTAATACGCTTACAATTTTCTATTCTATTTGATTTGTTACGCAACTCAAAATAGTTACGTAGTGAGAAAGCGTTGCGTAATGAATCATTACAGCACTGGAAAACAGCCTATTACGATGAGAAATTGCAAAAAAAGATTTTACAGTGAAAGCATAGCCTTTCAATACACCTTCTTTTACGACCTAGGCAAATAGAATGAATTTCAAGCACTATGGCCAATCCCCAGCCAGATACTGTCCGATGATGACATTTTCCACCTTCGGGGGATTCTGGAGGGCTGGTTGCAGTCGGTTGTTGGCAACCTTCCAGTGACTTTCACCCGCGTCGATGTCGGTGTCTTATTCTCTAGACTCTAGATAGAGGGATACTTGGTCGGTAGACACTTTTGCTTTTCTTCGTCGGCGTGGGAGAAAAATACAAATAATCACATTAAAAGGGAAAGTGGAAAGGTACTTTGTCGGTGAAGATGTCTACTTAACTGAATTAGGATGTCATTCCAAAAATAAGATATTTTTACATAGAAGGCTTTGGTGAGACTAAATATGTTTTTCAGCTTAGTATTCTAAACACACTTCTACAGCTATTAACTGAGAGCTTCCGCTGCTGAGGCGTATATCGTGTGGGCCTTCCTTAGTCGAGTGGTTAGAGTCCGTGGCTATAAAGCAAAGCCAAAGGTGGATTTCATAGGTGTCAATAGAAAAATTACTTATGACACGCGATTGCGAATGCAACGAAATACCTATAATTAACTATTTTTGTAGTTGAACTGAATTTGCGTAGCAATTGCGTCGCAATTGCGGAATTTGATAAACACTAATCTCTTTTTTGTCCTCAAATTATGGCCATATATTTTATGCAATAAATCTGCATTCTAACAGAAAACAGCAAATGAATCTAAAACACAGAATTATATCAAAGCCAGAGTAAAGCTCGCTGTAAGCTTTCGGACCGAAATCATAAAGTGCGCTCCATTATATTCAATAAATCATCCCATAGGTGCCGTTGGAAGCTGGTAGAGAGCTTCGCCTGTCGTTGTCATTGAAGTTTATTATTCTGCCATTCGTCGGCGTCGTCGCGGTCGGTGCGTGGCTATTGTCCTTTTCCACATGGGCAGTTCTGATCAGAACTGGGGATGTCCAACATTTTTTGTTATGCTGATTTTGATGAAGCTATCATAGCACATCGCTTACGAAGCAAAGAGAAAGCAAAGTGTAATTGATGTGATAATTGTAATTGGATTACGTTTTTGAACTGGATCCAAATGATTTTTTGAATATTGTAATACTCTTGAATAAAATTTCGAGACATCCCTAACCGAACTACAAAACATCAGCAGCAGCATGCTTGCAAATCCCGGAATCCGAGGCACGCAGTTCCGCTGCTGACCGGGAGAACAATCGGCAAACGCCACTCCTTGGCGCGAAAACATCCATTTCCAATTAAAATTATTGAAACATAAATTAAGCGTGAACAATGCCGCTCGAAATCCCTACTACCCCTTGCAGACCATCTCCTCTTACAATGCTGGTTGGTTGAGTGCGATTGATATTGGGATATGCTCTGTGCTAAGTGAAATGATGTCCAACCTATTGGTTTTAATACCCACTTTTGTACTTTGCAATTCAAGTTGTTGAAGTTCGAAATACTAGAAAAATTGCTGGCAATCATTTAAACGCAGAAAATGTTTGTTGTTTTATCGCCTAGCATCCAAACTATAAGAATTTAACTGAGCTACCATCTCAAAACCCTTGCTAACATCCGCCACCGTTTATTGTAGATAGATACCACATACAAACATACGTAACACTGATGAAATTTACAGCGACCACTCATTTAACGCTTATTTCGAACTTCACAACCAAAGGCGTCATCAACTACCGTTATCTGCAGGTCTTGTTACACGATACCGTATTTCGTGCAACATGGTCATCAGATGGTAATGGTGTCAACTGGATATTTGATTTTAATGAAATTAGTTTGAAATGATACGTCTGTTTGGCTGTGTAGATAAGATAGTACCATGTGATGGTGTGAAACAAAGGATTATACCTCAAGCCACTACCATACCAAACACATCCAATGACTCTATCATGATGCCCGGAAAGCTCTTATTGAATTATCCGAGGATCCAACCTTCGAGATTATAAATTATCGTTCTTTTACCATTTTTCCCAACATGAACACAGAAGCAAAATTTTACCGAATATGAACGATAGAGTGGCCCATAATAATAGAAATGCTAAAGCATCATGTTACACCCTCCAAATTCGTTCATTATGTTCAAATTTCAAATTTGTTACAATAAACCAGGGTATAGAATTCTTAAGTATTAACCAACCAAAAGTGCCGTAATCCGGGGGCAAATTGATCACTATTTTACTACTTTTTGTTGTGTTATACTTCAATCTTCAAATATTGCCCCTCTAAACCTTAATATTTTTGGCTCAAACTTCGAGGTTTCTCTTCTAATATGATTCGAATTCATAAAAGTACAGGAATTTTTGGTTTTGAGAGCTTTTGAAAAATAAGCCGCACCCTAATAAACAGTAGTGTGAGTAGCGAATAGGGGCATGCATGTAACCCATTCAAACGCAACTCTAAAATTGAAGTAATCCGATAATCGTGTTCCGTGGATTTTTCTTGCAGAGCACAATGTTATGAATCAATTAACTATGACATCACGCTGCAACTTCTAGGTTGGATTCGCACTCGCTGAAAGTTTATAACCATGACATGGCAGTTTTTACAGCCGAAATGCTGCCATAGTGAGATTGAATACAAAAATATTCGATAAAATAAATGAAAAAGAATTTAGGCAGCGTCCATTTATGGCATAACGTTAAATGTAAAATGTTCTACCATTCTCTCGTCCGCAACGGTCTTTGCATAAAAAAAAAATTTTATGAGCCGCAACGTTTGAGCCTACTCCCGCTCTCCCTAGAGCGTTACGTAATTTGTAGACGGCTCCTTAGTCTGCATATATTTAGTGGCGTATTCAATTTGACTCCCTGCTCTTTTATTTATAACTGCAATTCTGTTGTCAGAGTAGTCTGCATTTTTCTGCATTGGCCCTTTCTACGAGTAGAACATAATGAGTGACGTTTAATTTCAGCATTTGTCAACAAATACGAAATGTTACCAATACATAAACTAGTTTTTGCGCAGGTTTGGATTACCGAAGTGAACATTTTTATTGCCGACAATAGGAATTGCATTGCCGATAAAAGAACAAGTGCCTCGTGACTTTGGTGAGGAAAAATAGAAGATTAAGAGAATAAAATAGTGTTTTGTGTATAATAATTAATAAATGAAGAGTGCTCAAGTGTAGTTCAGGCAACCCGGGAGCACCATGACAGCTGCAGTACAACGTCAGTGTACCGAAAAATTTTGGTCCGTGGTACTGTCAAACTCAATGAAATCATGGAGTGTGCTCAAAATAGGGCGTAAACTAAAATTATGCTTGATGGATATAAAATCAGTTTCACAATTTTTATTTGGCTTTTGTTATATCATTATAAACGAGTGGTCACCAAATAGCGATTCTCTGAAAGGATTTGTACGGTCATCGGGAAGATTTTGTATGGCCCACGAGCGAGCTTTGAATAGTGGTGTGATGTGGTCCGCATGCTATAAGTTGCTTATAGTAACCGATCCTTTGCTTACGAAATTATTTTGTGATCACTTGACAATTCAAAGCAAGACAAATTTGTTAGGGATCGTTCAAACATTACGTAACACAACAGGGGGAGGTAAGGGGTACTTTGAAATTTTCCATACAAAACCTGTTACTTCAGGGAGGGAGGGCGTTTAAATTGGCAAATTTCTTCGTTACGTAATATTTAAATCATCCCTTAGATATGTTTGATGATCATTAATTTATGGGAAATTGACTGTAATTATAAGCTTGCAATCAATCTGAGATCATATCTCGCATAACTTGTGATTTCGCCCTAAAAGCCATTGGTTACCGAGTGTGTAGCTCGTTGTTTTTAAGCAAATGAATTGACCAGGATGAAAACTTTCAAATATCAACTCACAGTACATTTTCTTTTGCGGATTTGAACACTTTTTTTTCTCATACTCACCACCAGATGTCTAAGTATGAATCAGATAATTTTAGTGGATGAAGTATCCAGCTTTTTACGAGAGCTAATATCACCACAAATTAGTCCACTTTTACAAAAAAGGGATCTAGTGATCTGACGTTTGACTTGGGTTGCTTGATATAGACTTATCCACCGGCAGTGTTGCCATATTTTTTCCGATTTTCATCTGTGTTTTCGGCAGAAAAAATCTTTTTTATCTTAAGTTAACCTCAAAAAATCTTGGTAAAAATCTGTGTTTCAATAAAATCCAAAAATTTATTATTTTCTTAGGTTAAATGAACCTTTGCGAACGTTTTATGAGTGTTCTTGGCATGTCAACAATTTTGAATTTGAATTTATTCTACTAAAAGTAAGTTAAATATGCATAATTGTTTCTGAAAATCTAATATACTTAAGTTTTTGAAAAAAAAACTAAACAGAGTAATGGCATTTTTGTTTAAAATCTTCCAAAACCGTGTCAAATTCGTAAAATATCCTAAAATCTTAAAATTCTTTTTAATCTAAAAAAATCTGTGATCTGTGATCAGAGATATCTATAGGCATAAACAAGAAAAAATCTGTGTAATTACATAAATCTGTGTATGTGGCATCACTGCACCGGTGCACTAAATTTACTCAGTCCAAGAATTTTGACACTTGACCGAAACACGTGGGGAGCATTAAGAAGCGTGTCCCGCTAAAGTTTCAAAATTCTTGAACCGAGTGAATTTATCACACCGGTGGACAAGTCAATTTATCGGACCCAAGCCAAACGTCAATATGTTGGATCCCTGCCAGAAAGTAAGCTACCTTTTGGTGACCATGAGGCGGCGTCCATTTATTACGTAACGCTAAAATTGGAAATTTTTGACCTCCTCCCCCCCCCTCCCACAGTGGCCCAAAGCTGGCCAAAAGTCAAAAAAATTAAGTTTGCAAATTCCTTCTCGAATATTTTTTCTTGATTTCTTCAGTATTGAATAACAATTCCCCAAAGTTTCAGATCGATCGGTGTATATTTCGATTTTTCACAGCGATTTTTCACAGAGATGTCAGCTGAAATTGACCCTTTGAAATTCTTCAAATGTCGTGAAGGTTGTTCTACAGAAATTGCAGTTTCTGTACTAGATCATGACCAAACCTTTCTCAACCGGTCTCATTTGAAAGAATATACCTTAAGCTTTCTTTTGAAGATATTTTAAACCATATTTGACATGTTTACCATTTGAAAATGTCAAGAAGTGTATAACATAGAGCTCCTTCAAAAATAAGGCATTTTTTCAAAGGCAGTGCAAGATATCTGGGAAACGCTCTAAAATGATCATTTACCCCTCAATGTGTGGCAAATATTCCATAATATTCGATGTACTATGGCTTCACTTGCGCTTTTTTGCGCCAAAATATGAAAAATTATTTTTTAGTTACACTACAAATCAGCCCATTAGATCATCATACTTGATATAAATATCGCAATTTTTACCTTTATAAGCTCCCGAATAGATTAAAAAACCACCTCGAGCTTGCCCACGATATTTAACTTCAAATTGGCATCCAAAGAATGACGTTTCATTTGATTTTGATCTGGATACGGATTTCATTGATTGAATTACAAAAATGTGCTATTTTAAAGAAATTCTGTCAAATGTACCGGAAATATGGATTTTCTGTTTCAGCGACTATTTCTATCAAATTACCTCTAAAAATCATGTTTTGTCAAATAATTAGCAATTTTGAACGTTTTTAGTGATAATTGTACTTTTGGCCAGCATTTGTATGGGATGCGGCCACTGTGCCTCCGTAACGCTTTTTGTATGAAAAATTTCAAATTTTTGTATGGGCCGTAACGCTTGAGCCTACTCCCCCCTCCCCCTAGAGCGTTACGTAATTTGTGGATGCCGCCTTACCGCTTTTAAATAGCTGCATAGTTCATCCAATGCACTTATCCACGGTCTTCTTTTCTTGTCGATTCCGAACTAAATATGTTTACATAAAATGACATCCACGCCAACACGAATGTTCACCTGATGAACAATGCGTAAACGAATGTGCAACGAAATCGTTTAACGGCTGAAGCGGGAATCGAACCCACACCCCATGACACGATGCGCTTAATTGCCTGACAACACAGCCACGAGGCCCACAATATTTCATTTATTTTATGTTACGGCCAGCGCTTTCTTTCGAGGGCACAAAAGTGATCCACAAAATCAGTTGGGCTATATTGTAAGTAATTTCTTATGGATTACTTTCCCGCAAAACAAAGCACTAACAGGTCATTTAACCGAACGAATTGGTGCGCTCTTAAGTTCATTTGGTGCTTAAACTTGGTGATTTTATTAAATTTATTTCCATTGGCAGACGAAAATATCAGACTCGCCCTTATTTCATTTCATTCCATTCGTTGTTTTGCACCCGTCAACAACGAAACAAAAATCCGATCTGCCATAGTGAAAAATTGTGCCGGCAGCGGTGGATGGCCCCATTGTTTACGTTGCAAGTAGGTACGTGAAAATTGCGTTATCTGTCACTTCGCGGGGGGGTTGAGTTCAGGTGTCTTCTGCTAATTGTTGTGCTCTATTGTTGCGTAAAATTACCCTCTTAAAAGTCCAACTGCTTAGGCTGCCCACAATACTATGATTTGATGGTGTGATGCCGCTATCTTACAAAGCATTTCCCATCCTCGCATGATTTCCGGAATGCTCTTATTGAAATTTCCTGGGATCCAACCGTGGCTAAGGATTATAAATGATTGTTCTCTGGTCCTGCTCTCACCATGAATACGGAAGCAGCAAACAAAATTTTCCCTTATTCAAACAACTTCGGAAAGTTGTTCTTCATCGGTGCAGAAAAGGGTCGAAAGTTGCACAATTTCGGTTGATCTTTTGAATCGTATCTAGTCTTTCAAGAGTTTCCACCACAAAAGTTCTAGATAGAAGAAGGTGTTGACCTTGCCAATAAACGGACAAAGCTGACGAACCATTCGAAATTCAGTTGGCGGAAACACAGTTCACACAAATAGGCGTCAAAATCATAAATGTCGCCTTGAGGCAATTGTGCGCCGATATGGGTAGATGGATACCAATCAGGGTGCCAATGGCACCAAAATAAACCTTCGCCTTCCCATCCGGGAAACTGTTTATGAAAACACAGAAAGCCCCGAAGACACCACAGAAGCAAAAGCTGGGGCTTGCCCGGTAGCTTTCTCGAGGAAATCGATCGGAAATTAAAGATTCTGGCGAGGAGTTCACTCTCGGAGCTGCTGATGGCGCGTTCGTTGGCTTTCCGAAAAGTGGATTGCAATAAAATTGTATCAAAACTTGTCACAAATGACAAATTGTGTTCTGTTTTCGATAGAAGCACTCCGATTTCGTAAATAAACTAAGTGGCTCGGTAGCTTAGTTGGTAAAGCATTCGTCTAGCATACAAGAGTCACTGATTCGAATCCCACCTGAGCACGCGGATTTATTTTTTCTATAATTTCACTCATAATTTAACTATCCGTACCACGCGTAATGAGTCAATTAAACAAAACAATTATGTGGATTGGACCACCAAACCAAAAAAAAAAATTATAATTCAGTTCTAGAAAATAAAATAATGGAACAAATATTTTTATATATGGCATATGGTGTTAAAAAAAAGTGCTTACCGAGTAAAGAAATGTATTACAATCCTGTTGTAATCCACTTCTGGTCGGGTTCGGCTCCAACTGAAGGGAAAATTCTTTCATGCGTGTCTAGACTCTTGTCGACGACGACGACGATGAGCCCAAAGATAGGGAGTCCTTGTGGAAAGGTCCCATCCAGAGATAATGTACGTGAAGGCCTTTATTTAATTATTATTCAATTTTGTTGATTACGTTCTCATCACGTAGATCACGATGAAGAGTTGCTGCTTCCTCCGTGCTTGGGCATCTCCGGGTTTAGGATGTAGGTATCCTTGGGCATGTCCTGGCAAACAGTATGCAGCAACAACGCTCAAGTGGATGTTTACTCACCTAATGACGACAACAGGCAGACAGACGGCTTACTGAGCACGGTGAATGGTCCTCTTCTTCTTTCTGGCGTTGCGTCCCAATTGAGACAAAGCCTGCTTTGTAAGCTTATTAACTGAGAGATTTTTTTTTTGTCGATTGACCATTTTTATAGATTTGACCGATGGGAATCGAACCCAGAACCCTCACAGCTTAGACTTGCTGAATAGCTGCGCTCTTACCGCTACGCCTATCTGGGCCTCAATGGTGAATGGTACTTCTAGAATAGAAGTATTATGTGTACAATGTGCTTGGAGAACAGACAAGAGAGAAGAGTGCTGCTCTTACCGTTTCATTGTTGGAGTTGTTGTTGTTGTTTGAAAACACGATGATGCCGATGGGCTTTGTATCCTCCCGGTTGCTCTTTAGTGCACACACACATCACTGAACCACTCGAATCAAGTTGGTCAACATGTGTTTTTCCGGGCGGATAATAAAGTGATACACACGTGATGAAGGCATTTCCTCTAGGAAGAAGTGGGCACTATTATGGTGATAAATGGCTGATTGTATCGTTAAATGTGTAAGACTTTGCTCACAGAGACCAGAATCTGTACCAAGAGTTTATTGAATTTTGTTCAAATCGTCATACATAACAATCGACTATGCATGGTTGCCAAATTTTGATGGTAGTTCTTTCAAATGAACTGAACAACAGATGAAAATGCTTAAAAAGTTATACCATATTACAGGATGCTTGATGACCTCCTATAAGAGGACCTTCAAACGGTCTCACTAGAAATTCGTAATAGCTTTTGGGATGAATAGGCCAAAGATCTTCCTACAGGACAGACAACATTTGAAGTTCCTGCTACGGAGCTCACCAAGGATTAATTATAGTGTGGAGTGCGAAATGTCAAACGGTTCCTTGACAAAGAAAAAAATTGCACATCATTTGCATCTCTCAATAGAATTCGACAAGGATTTCTTCCAGCTTTAATCCCGGAAATCGCTGAGAATTTGAAGTTTTTCTAGAGATTGTTCTGAATTTCCTCCATGACTTTGAAAGTTCTCCTGAAAATTGCTCCAGGGTGAATCTTAAAAAATATCCAAGAATCGTATGAAGAATTACCTTAGATATTTTCATCCAAAAATTTGTTCTAGACATGCATTATAGATTGCTGAGAATTCAACATCCAGAACTTTTGTCGAATCCCTAGAGAAATCTTTGGCAGATTTCTCATTAAACAATTATGTTTGTAAATTTCTGATGATATCTTTAGCAAATTTTCACGAGATTTTAATGCAAACTCATTGAAATCTTTGACAATTTCTGCAATCTGGGGGTGATGAACTCCATATCCTTCAGTTGCTCTGTTATATAGAATCCTTCAGTTGCTCTGTTATATAGAATACACATTGGGACGAATGCCACAAATCGTCCATTTTTTTCTGAGCGTGTTAAAGCGTGTTTCTGTCGGTATGGTGCGCTCGTATGAAAATATTTATTTCGGAACAGAACATTTCGTTCGGAATTTCACTGCAAATTTGAACTTTTTATATGACGACTTTCAAATATGGTTTCTTTGACAATATTTTAAATAAATGAAATTGAAACAAATTTGCTGAATACACCAACTCTCCATCTGGTCTCCCTATCAAAATATAAAAAAGGTCCTCAAAATATCGTTTTAATCGAAAATTTTAAAATCTTAAAGTGTTTGATGGTAACAATGTGTACAAAATAATGTAAAAAGTTAAAATGCACAATTTTGTAGAAGTAAATAGGGTTCTAAAATGCAAACAGGAAAATATGTTGTCAAATTTTAGTAAAAAAAGGCAATTTTCCATAAGTTTGTTGTTGCCAAGGAGGCAAATGGATGCAGATAAACCTTCCTGGCTTATGATAACATTATAATCAGCTGGAGCCAAAACGGGTTTTAAAATCTGATATATCATAAATTTTTCTGCTCTGGTTGAACTACCTGATTAAAACATGTTTATATTCACCTAGTTATGCTGGGTGCAACTCGTAAGGCCAAATGTCGTTAGGCCGAAAGGGCCACTAGGCCGAAATGACATCTGATCATTTACAACTATTTCAAACCGCTAACGCATTCATCAGTGCTTTTTCCATCTTTCAATCAAAGGCTGTTCTTTCTAGTTGTATTTCACAGCGGATATTGTGGCCTTCCTGGTAATGCAAATTATCCTGACCTATCCGTGTTAGTTACCCATTTGACCCTACGATTCATCAGAACTATCGGTCATTTTCAGCTTAAAGACCCTTTCGGCTCAACGGGATAGAACCAGTTGTGCTTAAATAAAAGATTTCTATTGTAATGAAAATTTTAAATCAATCTTTACAAGTGTTAGAAGTGTTTTTTTTTTTTGATAAAAATATTTTGTAAGGGGTAACGTGCGGGATCGGAATCCATAAACACTGGAAATGAATCCATATACACTACCCGCCATAACTATGAAATCGCATCATCTAGTATTGCAACACCTCAATAGGGTAACGACTGTTTATTTTGTTCTCAAACGCTAACAGTTGGCGCCAGCGGTAAAAATTACAGACAACAACCTTTCGAACATTCAATTTCTCCTACCGGCCGCCGAGCGGTGACACTGATGTTTGTATTCCGCTCACTGATCGCGCTACGCTGGATTCTCAAATTTCTCAAACTTTCAACACAAGCGCATGGAAGAATGGTAGTCGGAGAACTGTCAAAACGTATGGAAAATGATTAAAATCGTAAATTGCTTGCAATTAGGAATCTGAATCAAAAAAGTAGTGATTAGAAATCAAGTGTAAAGTGAATACATAACTTTTTGTGTTTAGTTCATCTTCGGTGGTGCTTTCTTTGCTTCAGGATTTGGTCGGCGTTAAGTCAGAGGGGACCAAGTCAAAAACTTGGGAAAATTGGATTATTCTCTCATTAGATGCGAAATCACATTACTTCCATTTCACTTTGATCAGATTTGATGAATGTTGTAAACTTCGAGAGATATGTTATAAATTTACTTTGGATGATCAATAAAAATCGATAAATGTATGCAGTCAGAGTGGACCAAGTGCTTATGACCATAACAGCGAAATTATCAACGCGCTGAGGTATGCGAGGAAATAAAAAACATTGAAAGACATTTGTCAGATTTTTCGACATCGAATGGTTCTTCTATTTATCCATCAATAGAAATTTATAAATATTACTTAACTCGATGCATTTGGTTTTGATTTTTGACCACATTCTGTATTTGGATGGGTGATCAGAAATTGCTACAATTTCAGTGCAATCAGAGCGGACCAAGTGTTGAAAAGCAATAAACTGATTGATTGTTGCATTTTTTGAGTCAATTTCAGAGTCCGATAGAAGTTTATGGTAGATCTATGGTGTATGTATGGAATGTCATAGAATCCGTTTATTGGACATGTATATTTTCGACGGTACTCAAGTTTTTCACTTGGTCCACTCTGACTGAACGCATATTTGAATATTTCTGTTCTTCAATGCGCTGACCCTGTAAAACCTTAATTTTTAAGCTATCGTAATGCCACTGATTTTGGTATTGACGATATGGATTATTAAAGAATTTACGATACCGGTGTCGAAGGGTCTTGATAATCTGTTTATCTTAGAGATATGCACCCAGTTTGACCACGGAAGCATTAAATGATTTTTATTCTCCTAGAAATTGTTCAGTCAGAGTGAACCAACTCACTGAACGGTGTCTTTAGTTCAGTCAGAGTGGACCAAGTACACATAGTCCAACAAAAAAATCGTTCTATCAGAGGTTTGGATTATGATTTTTCATGATTATCACTTTACATTATATTGTTTGAAAGTAACACAGAGATGTGTAGAAATGTTGAACTAAAATTCAAATGGGTTAAAAAATTACAGAGCGTTAAACTTTAAGCCCATTTTTCTCAAAATATGGAAAATGTCACTTGGTCCACTCTGACTTAACGCCGACCATTTCGTTTTTACTACCATTGAAAAAGAGCCATCTATTGCCTTTTCAGTTTTGAATTTCGCCCTATTGAATATTGCAGCACCCCCGAATAAGTTTAGCATCACCCGTAAGCTATTACACTAATAACGCAATATCTTGGAAACCTTACTTTCTACAAAGCTGCGGTCTTCAGCAAAGTTGTTCAGAAGCCTTACGGCGTTCATCAGCTGAAATTTTTAATGCGCCATTTTGCCGCTAAGTGGCGCTAGTGTGTATGTAATTTGGTCATATTTTAGCAGACTCTAGCTCATGAACCTGACCACCTAGAATGTTCGTGTCTTCAGCAAAGTTGTTCAGAAGCTTATAAACAATGTGAGGCAGCACTGATTGATTAGCAATTTTGCCGCTACGTGGCGCTAGTGTGCATGTAAATTGGTCATATTTTAGACGGCTCTAGCTCATGAACCTGACCACTTAGAATGTTCGTGTCTTCAGCAAAGTTGTTCAGAAGCTTAAAAGCAATCTGAGGCAGCACTGATTGGTTAGTAATTTTGCCGCTACGTGGCGCTAGTGTGCATGTAAATTGGTCATATTTTAGCAGGCTCTAGCTCATGAACCTGACCACCTAGAATGTTCGTGTCTTCAGCAAAGTTGTTCAGAAGCTTAAAATCAGTCTGAGGCAGCACTGATTGGTTAGCAATTTTGCCGCTACGTGGCGCTAGTGTGCATGTAAATTGGTCATATTTTAGACGGCTCTAGCTCATGAACCTGACCACTTAGAATGTTCGTGTCTTCAGCAAAGTTGTTCAGAAGCTTAAAAGCAATCTGAGGCAGCACTGATTGGTTAGTAATTTTGCCGCTACGTGGCGCTAGTGTGCATGTAAATTGGTCATATTTTAGCAGGCTCTAGCTCATGAACCTGACCACCTAGAATGTTCGTGTCTTCAGCAAAGTTGTTCAGAAGCTTAAAATCAGTCTGAGGCAGCACTGATTGGTTAGCAATTTTGCCGCTACGTGGCGCTAGTGTGCATGTAAATTGGTCATATTTTAGACGGCTCTAGCTCATGAACCTGACCACTTAGAATGTTCGTGTCTTCAGCAAAGTTGTTCAGAAGCTTAAAAGCAATCTGAGGCAGCACTGATTGGTTAGTAATTTTGCCGCTACGTGGCGCTAGTGTGCATGTAAATTGGTCATATTTTAGCAGGCTCTAGCTCGTGAACCTGACCACCTAGAATGTTCGTGTCTTCAGCAAAGTTGTTCAGAAGCTTAAAATCAGTCTGAGGCAGCACTGATTGGTTAGCAATTTTGCCGCTACGTGGCGCTAGTGTGCATGTAAATTGGTCATATTTTAGACGGCTCTAGCTCATGAACCTGACCACTTAGAATGTTCGTGTCTTCAGCAAAGTTGTTCAGAAGCTTAAAAGCAATCTGAGGCAGCACTGATTGGTTAGTAATTTTGCCGCTACGTGGCGCTAGTGTGCATGTAAATTGGTCATATTTTAGCAGGCTCTAGCTCATGAACCTGACCACCTAGAATGTTCGTGTCTTCAGCAAAGTTGTTCAGAAGCTTAAAATCAGTCTGAGGCAGCACTGATTGGTTAGCAATTTTGCCGCTACGTGGCGCTAGTGTGCATGTAAATTGGTCATATTTTAGACGGCTCTAGCTCATGAACCTGACCACTTAGAATGTTCGTGTCTTCAGCAAAGTTGTTCAGAAGCTTAAAAGCAATCTGAGGCAGCACTGATTGGTTAGTAATTTTGCCGCTACGTGGCGCTAGTGTGCATGTAAATTGGTCATATTTTAGCAGGCTCTAGCTCATGAACCTGACCACCTAGAATGTTCGTGTCTTCAGCAAAGTTGTTCAGAAGCTTAAAATCAGTCTGAGGCAGCACTGATTGGTTAGCAATTTTGCCGCTACGTGGCGCTAGTGTGCATGTAAATTGGTCATATTTTAGACGGCTCTAGCTCATGAACCTGACCACTTAGAATGTTCGTGTCTTCAGCAAAGTTGTTCAGAAGCTTAAAAGCAATCTGAGGCAGCACTGATTGGTTAGTAATTTTGCCGCTACGTGGCGCTAGTGTGCATGTAAATTGGTCATATTTTAGCAGGCTCTAGCTCATGAACCTGACCACCTAGAATGTTCGTGTCTTCAGCAAAGTTGTTCAGAAGCTTAAAATCAGTCTGAGGCAGCACTGATTGGTTAGCAATTTTGCCGCTACGTGGCGCTAGTGTGCATGTAAATTGGTCATATTTTAGACGGCTCTAGCTCATGGACCTGACAACTTAGAATGTTCGTGTTTTCAGCAAATTTGGTCAGAAGCTCAAAAGCAATGTGAGGCAGCACTGATTGGTTAGCAATTTTGACGAGGGTTGCTCTGCTTTTAGCGAAATGATGGATCCGAAATTTGAACTGAATGTTGTAAATAACTTTAAATTGAAACTGTGTACGATTCCTTAAGGCATTAAATATTGCCTATTTTAACAAAAAATGTCAAATTTTGAATTTTTTTAACACATAGTAAACAATTATACAGTACTGACCCGATTTTGTCAGCCCCCGATTTTGTCAGCCCCCGATTTTGTCAGCTTTTTGACCCGATTTTGTCAGCCTGTTTTAAATTTATAAAAAAAAATTTTTCGCCATGTTTTACCACATTTTCTTTAAAATTGGTGATGATGTTCAATGTCATGCACGCATGGGCGTAGCCATAGGGGGCAATGCGAATGCCTCCTCCCCTTTGGACGATGCTAAAAATAATATTACGGGAATTTATCATGTGTTTGTATTCTTAAGAGATTGTCTCCAGCACTCATATTCATAAAATTGTTACATGATGATAGATTGGAAAACTTATGGAGTATTCCAAACAATCAGCTTTTTGAAAAACTTTTTGCCATAAATTATTCGAAGGGTTTATCAAATCTGTTGGGAAACTCGAAAAGGTTCTACAAAATTTATTGTCAGCAGAATATTATCATTAGAGTAATCGGATAAAACTCCTCGTATTTCCCATAGGAATTCCACTCGAGATATCATTCATAATCCTCCAGATATTTCTCCAACGTATTTCTCCAATTATTCCTGAATTTATTTTATAAATCGTTCCTGGCTGTACATCGAATTTCCCCAGAGATTCCTCAACAAAATTTAAAGCTGTTTTTTACAGGTGATTCTGAAAATTCTTCCATAAAAACTCAATTTAATACGCCAAATATTAAACGAGTTATGTACAGCGATCTCAAGTATCATAAAACTGTGTTTCGTTACTAAGCAACTTGGCAATTCGCTTGGTAAATCATGCTTAAAATAAAAAAAAACGGGATTCATACAGTCGAGTTTATGACAAAAAAAAACATGTGTGTAGGTTCATTCATGAATTCCTCCGAGAATTTCTCTCAATATTATTCCAAAAATAATCTATGGATTCCTGTTGAAACTTTTTTTTTCAAAAACTTACAATCAATAATTTCATAAAATGTTCCAGAAACATACTGCGTTTTGCGTCTAAATTAAAATTTATTTTTGCTTGAACTTGAACTCGACCACAAACTTCACTCAAAAATCTTATAGAATATTTTTATTTTTCAAGTAATTACTTCAATAATTATCTTCTTTTAATCCTTGTTGAATTCACTGCATTTTTATCTTCAGTATGTCTCGAGATAAACTTCAAAATTTTCTCACGAGATTTTCAGGAACTTGACTAGGAATTTCACCAAAATCATTTTGAGGCATTAAATCATCCTTTAGGTATAGAAATAATTTATGAGATTTATTCAAAACTTCATGTTATGTAATTTATGAATACTTCTGCGCTAAAAACCCAGCAAAAAAAGTCCATGAAAACTAAAGAAAATTTCTTGGTTTTCATACAGTAAGAAATAATTTTACATACATTCCATTTCCAAACATTGAGTTTTAAAACAATGTTTAGGAAAAATTATGTGAAAACTCCATATTAAACATTCTTTGAATTATACTAAAAAGAATTCCAAGAAGAGCTTCGAGGCAATTATTTATGCTATTTCAAAGGAGTTTCTAAATCAAGAGGAATTTTAATATGAACCTCTTTAGGAATTTCTGTGTTCTGTGAGAAATTTTTAGATAATTCATCGATCATGTATAACTAGGAACTCAGGTTGATTCCATTTGTCTTACTAGACAAAGCAAAATTGCCGATCAAAGGGACCACAACGAATCGAATCTTTGGAATTTTTCCAATAGGTAAATCTGCAAGACTTTAAATAGACCCGTCACTTAACATTGAAATAAGACGCGTTTAGGACTTTACTTAGCTAACTATGAAAAAATACGGCGGGTATCTTGTATAGTTTTATGTTTCATGCAAAAAGAGTGTAATGTATAATGATCGTTTTGTCGTGAAAATCGTGAATGAAATGTTAAGAATCGATCTTCTCAAACCTCCCCCCCCCCCTGATGAAAAAACGTGGCTAACCCTTAGAGACCGTTCAAATATTACGTAACGCAGGGGGGGGGTCTTACATAGTGTTACGGTTCATACAAAATTTAAAATTTTCTATACAAAAATTGTTACGTGGAGGTGAAAGGGGGTCTAAAATTGACAAATTTTGCGTTACATAATTTTTAAATGAACTCTTAAAAGTCCATGCATGTTCTTGACGCGGATCACAAGCAATCATTAACACGTCGAAATTTGAAAAACAGGAACATAATAAAATGACCCGATTTTGTCAGTTTCCCCATTTTGTCAGCCTAAAATTCATCGAGGGGCTGACAAAATCGGGTCCTCACTGTATTATATTCCACAATGTTTTGAATTTTGTCTAAGTAAACAGGTTCGTAGAAAATGCCTTCTTCTAAATATTTGCTGAAGATACGAACATTCTAGGTGGTCAAGATCATGTGCTAGAGCCCGCAAAAATATAACCAAATCTACCTGCACATCTGAGAAAGAGGAAACAGATGGCTTAGATTGCGAGCTCCCAAAAGATAAGGGAACCTGTCATAAACTGACACTGGAAAACCACACATTTGAAGAGCAAAGCGTAAAATACCGTCAAAATTTAAGTAAAGGTAATTAACTTTTCTAGGTGTATTTCGATGACTGCACATTTTAAAAAGTTGAATACTGAAATATAGTCGTGTGTTGGCAAACTGCTATTGATTTTTTTTATTCATACCTTTTTCATAGTGAACAACAAGAAGTGAATGATTTTGACCAAAATAAGATCATTAGACCATTGTACACAACCCAAGAACTAAAGAAAGAAGTCTAAGAAGGCAAGAAAACATGCCAACTGTCAGTGAGCTGTCTCCTCTCTCAGCTGTACGCTAGCAACACATAGCGGCAAAATTGCTAACCGATCAGTGCTGCCTCACATTGCTTTTAAGCTTCTGAACAACTTTGCTGAATACACGAACATTCTAAGTTGTCAGGTTCATGAGCTAGAGCCTGCTAGAATATGATCAAATGACATACACACTAGCGCTACGTAGCGGCAAAATTGCTAATCAATCAGTACTGCCTCAAATTGCTTTTAAGCTTCTAAACAACTTTGCTGAAGACATGAACATTCTAAGTAATCAGGTTCATGAGCTAGAGCCTGCTAGAATATGATCAAATGTCTTACACACTAGCGCCACGTAGCGGCAAAATTGCTAACCAATCAGTGCTGCCTCAGATTGCTTTTAAGCTTCTGAACAACTTTGCTGAAGACACGAACATTCTAAGTGGTCAGGTTCATGAGCTAGAGCCGTCTAAAATATGACCAATTTACATGCACACTAGTGCCACGTAGCGGCAAAATTGCTAACCAATCAGTGCTGCCTCAGATTGCTTTTAAGCTTCTGAACAACTTTGCTGAAGACACGAACATTCTAAGTGGTCAGGTTCATGAGCTAGAGCCGTCTAAAATATGACCAATTTACATGCACACTAGCGCCACGTAGCGGCAAAATTGCTAATCAATCAGTGCTGCCTCACATTGTTTATAAGCTTCTGAACAACTTTGCTGAAGACACGAACATTCTAGGTGGTCAGGTTCATGAGCTAGAGCCTGCTAAAATATGATCAAATTACATGCACACTAGCGCCACGTAGCGGCAAAATGGCGCATTAAAAATTTCAGCTGATGAACGCCGTAAAGCTTCTGAACAACTTTGCTGAAGACCGCAGCTTTCTAGAAAGTAAGGTTTCCAAGATATTGCGTTATTAGTGTTATAGTTTAGGGTGATGCTAAACTTTTCGGGGTGCTGCAATATTCAACTGGGGTGTTGCAATACTGAATTATGCGATTCCATACTTATGGTGGGTAGTGTACTTAATTCAACACTTTTGGTATAAATTGTTCGAATTTTGAACCTGTACGAAGTTCGGTGCACCACAAAATGGAGAGTACCCATTTTTTGCGAGCTCTACTGTGAAGGCCCTCAACTTCGGTTCTTCCCTTTTTCACTTACAATGAAATGAAAGTGTTAACAAAGTTTGATGTAAATGCCCATTTGTAGCGATTATTTCCCAAATAAAATTTTAAACTTTACTAAAATATTTTATTGTATATTGTATATAGGTGAAGCTTTGAAATGTAATGTTCCCTCAGCAAACTTTTTTTTTTTTTTTTTGAAAATCACTCCAGAGGTGTAGAATAATTATATAAACCAACTGGCGTTGAAAGTTTTAATGGCTACCCGACCAGTGGAGTACAACAAAATTGTAGTACAATTATATCAATATTTGTAACAAATAACAAATTTTGTTTGATTTTTGTTAGAAAGATTTTGAGTTGATGGAGCAAATTAGAACATAATTAAAACAAAATAAGTTATAATATCAAAGGCTGGTTCAAATTTGTTTCAATCTAAATTATTATAACATAATTTTGTGAGAGCAATTGCTAATTACTAATTTTGTCATAATTCAGTCAAAAAAATAACAGTATTAGTTTTTTTTTTGTTTTATTTCGAACAAAATGAGTAACATTTTTGTTTAAATAATAATAAGTTTTGTTTCAATTTTGTTTAGTGTAGCGGAAATTTTGTTATATGTTTTGTTTTTTTTAACTACTAACCAGACAAATTTATTACGCATTTTGTAAAAAAAACGTGCTAACTGAGTAACAAAATTTTATACAATTCTGTTGTAATCCACTGGTCGGGTATTTTTTTCTTGATAATATTTTTTTTTTGTAAGCCATACCCCCTCCTCCCTCCTCCCTCTGAAAAGTTGAAATTATTGAAGGGGAGATATAGAAGTTCCATCATTTTTTTTTTTACATTAGTATTTAAAATTTTGTAAAAGTTCAACAATTGACGATTTAAAAAAAAAACTGAAAAGAAACGTTTTTTTTGGTTCTTATTTATTTTCATCATCGTACCTTCCATAAGGTCTCGGACATAAAAGAAAATAAATATTTGTATCAGCCCAACGGTAAATCAAACAACGTAGCATTGGCTTCCAAAGGAAGTTTTCAAAATGTTTCTCTAGAGATTCACACTGAAATAATTGTTTCTTGAAGAATTCTTTCAAGGGTTTCAAAATACAACACACTAAGAAAAAGTTGGAGGGGTTGTGTGCAAGACACGACCGCAGTGTTGACGTTGGATAACCTTAGGCTGGTTCAAAAAGTATATGGTTTCAAAAATGGTCTTAATGAAGGTTTTGGGCGGTTTACACTTAGTTCAGTTTAACGATTGTTTTGGGCGGTTTTACACATAGTTCAGTTTAACGCAGCATATTTCGATTATTCCGAAATTGGTTAGATCGAGATAGTGATTTTTTTGTAAGAAATATAATTCAAAACAACTCATACTGTTGGAGGCCCTGAAAAACTATAAGGGTACATCCCTATGGGGTTATACGAACTGGTAACGTATGCATATAACGATTTGCAGCCAAGTGTACATTCAGTCATGTCCCAAATTTGCATTATCTTCATCCGATGAACATGAGTTCGTTTTTTAAAAACATTACATTTTGTCGATCATTCGTCATATTTATCTATGAAAATGTGAAATTTCACTTCATAAAGAATATTTAACAGAAATGTTTCTATAGAAAATTATTCGAGGATTGTAATGAAAGCTCTAGTCATCGCTTTGTGGATCTTATGGTTTGAGAGAAATATTATTCATTGCTTGACAATGTGATAAATAAAGTCGGAAAAATTACTCTTGACTCTTTTACGCACATTCGGTGGCCATGAAAAGGGCCAAAGGCTTTGTTAGCTCGGATGTTGTCATAGATAAATAGCACTACAGGATGTTATCAGTTGATTACCATGGTTAAACGGGGAATCCTCAACGCAAGTGTATACATTTGAATAAGTTCTCTGCTTATACTACGAGCCAGCTGAATGTTTCGTGGTGTAGATGGCACACATCAGCAACCGGTATTGGATCACACGGCTGAAGTCGAAATCTGGAAATGTAGCTAAAGTTTGAAACTTTGAGCGATTTCACAAGCCAAACGCTCGATTTGCCTAATAATAGTGGTAATGTGCTTGAACGTGATTGGTTCGATAAGAAAGGGGTCAACATTTTATGATTTTTCAATAGTTTGTTGCCAATAATCAATAATATCCTCCATTTGTATGGACGCGTGGATAAATTTACGTTCGATTGATGTATAAATATTGAAAATTTATCGATAAATGGCTGAGTTTTTGGCGGTCAAAACCTGACCCCTTTTCGTTAAATGCTCAATTTTTCGTTTTTGGAATTGCACCCCCATATGTTGCCGAACTACAATTGTTGCCCACGAAAAAAAATCGAAAACCATCGTATAGTTTTAGTCATAGTTTTTTTTATATGGAAAATGGAAACGAAACATAAATGTTATTCATTATTGTTTAACTTTTATCAGCTACTCTCTCCTTACTAGAGATAAATTGGATGAATATCTCCAAATTTGATATACAACTAGTGGGCCCGGCAAACTTCGTCTTGCCATCAAGTAGGCTTTTGAAAAACGCTTACATGGTCCCATACAAAATGACAGTTCGGTTAACGCTCGTTTTCCTGACTTTCCCGGTGAATATCCTGGGATTTTTATACACACAAACACGACGAACAAAACGAAAAAATAATCATTCAAATCGGTTGACCCGTTCGGAAGCCATTTCGTGACATACAAACACCATTCCATTTTTATTTATATAGATATCTTTGTGATAAAAGCTTTTAAAACTCCAACGATGATGTAAACATATGATGTCCCGAACGTTCGCCCATGTCAAATGGTAGAACGGATTTATAAATGGAGCTCTGGCGTTGAGACATGATTGATCCTTCATTCAAGTGTGATAAGCGGCTCTGTTTTGCTAAAAGCCTATGAGCTAGTATTGATCTAGGTTGTTTGTAACCAAAAGAAAAAAATCTTACTTAAGAACAACTCATATATGTAGACCACTGTATTTATTTTAATTAAACTTGTACAAAACATTAAGTCACCAAGCCCTTTACACACATATGCTCCCAAAACCATGACCCTGGCAAAATATTTTATTATCATCAAGAAAAACTCGTTGTCTAAGTACTCCTCCATTCTCTGATACCAAACAAATTATTATTTTCAACAATTAAGCGTGATTTTCGAAGGTGGAAAGTATACGACGGGCAAACACTTTTGATGACTTTTATGGAACAAAACCTTCAATCTTTTTTGCTTTAGTATAGTAGAAAATGTGACAAAAAAATGTCCTATAGAGCGAAGTAATGTCAAAATTTATTACAGTAATCACATTCACTCACGAAAACAATAAAAATGTCGTCAAATTCACGTTCAAATAAGTTAAACATCTTTTTGTGGACCACATACTATACTCGATGTAACCAATTAAAAGACGTAAATTTATTGGTGTTTGAACATAAAAATACGTTATTCTTGTAAATCTACGTCCAATGTGACGTAAATTTGTAAAATTTTAACAAAGTGTAGAAGTTGTCCTAAAAAACTCGAAATTAAATTTTTATACCGTTATTTTTCTAGGTTGTTTCCTAAGATTTTCCTAAGATTTTAGTGGCCTTTGAATGGCTTTCTCATTCAAGATTTTGTTTCTGATAAAATACTAGAAACTTCCATAAAAAAAGTCTTCTGAAGAAGTACTACAGAAAGCATTTCGAAAAATTGCTCATCCAGGCATTCGTTCAGATATTCTTTCACTTTGGAGTCTTCCAAAACTCTTATCAGGGATTTATCTTAGAGTCATTCATGACATGTTTTTCGGAATCTATACTTGTCCACGCTTAACTCAGATGTGTGCAGAGGGACAACGCTACCATTCACAGCAGTGGAATATTCTACTATCATCATTTCAAATATCAGTTAATCCTTACATAACTTCACAGCATTTATACAGCAGTATTCAAAAAGATATCTAAGAGTCTCTCAAATATTTGTCAGAGTTTGATTCCTTCAGGTAGTCTTTCGGAGATTACTATGGAAATCACTACAGAGACTTCTTCAAAAAAATCCGCACTGGTGGTACTTAAGAACTTTTCGAGGAGCACGGCCGGTAACTAAGTCAAGTGGGATGACCTATTTCGCATAAAGACGTTTCGCATCAGGACGTTTCGCATAAAGCAATTTCATATAAGAACATGCATTTTGAAGAAGATATATAACTATCATTATGCCAAACTTTCATTATGCGAAACGTCCACGCATTTAATTATGTGAAACGTCTTTATGCGAAACTTTCCATCCCCCCCCCCTATTCCAAGGATACATTCCTCTAAAAAATGTTTAAAAAATCCAGAAAAAATCCTAAGGGCCTTAACCTTAGAGTTGTGAGCGAATTCTATAGACAATTTCAGAAAAAAAATCTCCAGGACTTTGAACAGATCCTGCTCATGTTTCGGAAAAAGTTTCGGCGATGATTCTGAGCGAAATCTGTTCAAATCCTTTTCCAGATTCAATGAAACGGTTTTGAGCAAATCTATCTCTGCGTCCCAAGCCATTTTTGCTCATGCTTCTGAGAATGCTTAAAATTCTTTGCAAGAGAAAAAAAGCTTCCACTTTGATTTCAAAGTTTTGAGCAAATTCTACTCAGGAGTTCAACTGAATCTGACAGAGTGATTTCAATTTATTGCGTATGATTTTTATTAGTTTTGCATATATTTCTGAGAGAATCCAGCCTAGCGTTCTGAACGAACAATCACCCTTCTTCTATACTCCATCATAACCTCAAAAACTCCCCTCAACTACACCACTGAACAAGAAAATACAGAAAACTAAGCAACGGTTAACTTAGAAAGGATTACTCCGTGCTTTCAACTGATGGTTCCCCATCTTCCGGGAACGGTGCACTGGGTGCACTGTCGCTTTTTTTTTTGTCGTTGCCCAAGAAAGCTGCTTGCATCTCTACTGGCGTCGCCACCACCGTTGGGAAAATGAAGTGCAAATAAACTTTTGTTCGCTGCATGGTGCCCCTGTCGAGTGGGATTTGCCACGGCGGCGGGCGACGATGTTGGTTGCGCAGAACAATGTCCAAGGTCGATGTCGCAAGTTTCCCGACACAATTTCAAACACCACAGATAAACAGACGTAACATTTAGAACAAATTTCTTTAAAATCCGTCGTCCAATTATAGTACGATTTTATTTGGTGCGCATATTGTACGGAACAATGTTTTGTGCAACAAGACCAACAAAAAGCGCTAGTGTGAAACGTCAAACACGAAGAAAAACGATGAGCGCGCCATAGTGAATTGCAAATGATCGCGAAATAAGGGATCGATGGTGATTTCGTCAGCGTCTACTTGTCTGTTGTACTTCAACGCTATGAGTGTTGTACTAGTTGAAAGGCAATCGTTTTACTTTAAATCTCAGTTGCGCAAGAAGACCGGAACGGTCTTGTTTTCGCTAACTGCAAAGTGAATTATTCACAGTTTTTCTCAGAGGTTGCCCATTTTGCATGAGAACGTTTCGCATAACAGACATTGGACATAATGAGAACTTCTTTAAAATTATAACTACTATGAAACTACTTTTTGCGAACCATCTCTTATGCGAAACATCTTTATGCGAAATCGTTCACCCCTATTTCCCTCTCATCGCCTGGCTTCTGACAACGAGGATTGCTAAAATCCATCCCAGAAAAATCACGCTCGAGAGCAAACAGCCATCAAAACCACCACTCCGCCGGAGCACTTTTCAGTTCGGAAAATCAATACCGAAACCAATCGAGCGACCTCATCCTCGACAAATCCGTCAACAGACGACACGTAGCTGCTACCCTTCTATAGTAGTGGGCATCAAGTGTCCGCCCAAAGGCGTCGTCCCGAGGCTTTCATCTGCCACGCTTCGTCGCCCAAAACGTGCCGTCGGAAGGAAGTGTTTATTCCAACCATCGACGTAGTCAGATTAGTTTTTGGATTGAGAAACAAAACATTTTGAAAACAAAATTGCTGGAGAAATTTTAACAAATTCTTGCGAATATGCTGCAGAAGTAGTTGAGGGAAGTATAGAGAAATTATTGCCGAGCTTCCGAAGGAATCGTTGCAAAATGTCTTGTTAAATTCTTGCAGACGTTGTGGAGAAGTTTTAGAAGAACTTTTGAAGCGATTCTTGAAGAATTTCTGGGGAACATTTTTGGCAGGTTTCGGTACAATTTTCACATAATTCCAGGAAAATCTCTAAGATCATTTCCATTCCTGCAGTAATTTTTAAGATTTTTCTGGAAAAATGCATGCAGTACTTCTTAAGAAAATATTTAAACGTTTCTGGATAAATTGTTGCAAAAATGGGAGAAATTTTCTTGGATATTCTGAAAATATTCTTGCTTGAATTTCAGGTAAATTTATGCATAATTTTAGATAAAATTTTGTAGGATTTCTGGCATATTTCCAGAAAAAAAATTCTGAACAAATTCACGTAGCATTTCAAGAGAAATACTAGCAGAATGTTTTCGTGAAAATTCTTTAGAAATTGTGGAAAATGTTTCTGCAAAATTTCTGGAATAATTTATTAAACTTCTCGAGAAATTCTTGCAGGATATCCGAAAACATTTGCAGCGTGTTCAGAATATTCCGTGCAAAATCACTGGAGAACTATTACCATAATTTCTGTAAGAATTTCTATATAACTTCTCAGAAAATTCCGCAACAATTTTTCCAGTGAATCTGCTAGAGTTTCTGAAGATATATTGCAATGTATCGTAATGAAAAATGTCAATGATTTATCAAGAAATTTCGCAAACAAAAACTTCAGACATCCTGCAGAAAATTTTGCCCAATTACACTCCAACCTCTTTTTACGACCGTTTTTTTACCGACGGTTCGTTTTACGACCACTTTTTTACGACCGAAATTCAGATTAACGACCGTTTTTATAAATGATCAATATATCAATAAGTATTCAAAATAGAGGATCATGATGTTCAACAACATTGTTCAGTAGTTCAAGGGCTAACAAATGGTGGTCATTGAATTGCGAAATTCTGCCACTAGGTGCCGCTAGTGAGCATCGTAATTTTGTTTTGCCGATATCTCAGGATCCTGACCACTTGGAAAGATGGCGTCTTCGGCAAAGTTGTTCAGTAGCTCAATGACTATCATTATAACAGCTATGAGATTCAAAATTTTGCCACCAGGTGGCGCTAGTGAGCATGAAACTTTTGTTTTACGAATATCTCAGGATCCTGGCCACTTAGAAAGCTGGCGCCTTCGGCAAAGTTGTTCAGTAGCTCTAGCGCTACCATAATAAAAGCTATGAGATTCAAAATTTTGCCACCAGGCGGCGCTAGAGAGCATAGAACTTTTGTTCTGTGTATAGCTGAGGATCCAGGCCACTTAGATAGATGGCGTCTTCGGCAAAGTTGTTCAGTAGCTCAAGCGCTACCATAATAAAAGCTATGAGATTCGGGATTTTGCCACCAGGCGGTAGTGAGCATGAAACTTTTGTTTTACGAATATCTCAGGATTTTGTCACCAGGCGGCGCTAGTGAGCATAGAACTTTTGTTATGCGGATAGCTCAGGATCCTGACGACTTAGAAAGATGGCTTCTTTGGCAAAGTTGTTCAGTAGCTCAAGGACTATCATTATTCTAGCCAAGAGTTTCGAGATTTTGCCACCATGCGGCGCTAGTGAGCATAGAAATATTGTTTTGCGGATAGCTCAGGATCCTGACCACTTAGAAAGATGGCGTCTTCGGCAAAGTTGTTCAGTAGCTCAAGGACTATCACTATTCTAGCCAAGAGATTCGAGATTTTGCCACCAGGCGGCGCTAGTGAGCATAGAACTTTTGTTTTGCGGATAGCTCAGGATCCTGACCACTTAGAAAGATGGCGTCTTCGGCAAAGTTGTTCAATAGCTCAAGGACTATCATTATTCTAGCCAAGAGTTTCGAGATTTTGCCACCATGCGGCGCTAGTGAGCATAGAAATATTGTTTTGCGGATAGCTCAGGATCCTGACCACTTAGAAAGATGGCGTCTTCGGCAAAGTTGTTCAGTAGCTCAAGGACTATCATTATTCTAGCCAAGAGATTCGAGATTTTGCCACCAGGCGGCGCTAGTGAGCATAGAACTTTTGTTTTGCGGATAGCTCAGGATCCTGACCACTTAGAAAGATGGCGTCTTCGGCAAAGTTGTTCAATAGCTCAAGGACTATCATTATTCTAGTCAAGAGTTTCGAGATTTTGCCACCAGGAGGCGCTAGTGAGCATAGAAATAGAAAGATGGCGTCTTCTCGAATCTCTTGGCTAGAATAATGATAGTTCTTGAGCTACTGAACAACTTTGCCAAAGACACCATCTCTCTAAGTGGTCAGGATCCTGAGCTATCCGCAAAACAAATGTTCTATGCTCACTAGAGCCGCCTGGTGGCAAAATCTCGAATCTCTTGGCTAGAATAATGATAGTCCTTGAGCTACAGAACAACTTTGCCGAAGACGCCATCTTTCTAAGTGGTCAGGGTCCTGAGCTATACGCAAAACAAAATTTCTATGCTCACTAGCGCCGCCTGGTGGCAAAATCTCGAAACTCTTGGCTAGAATAATGATAGTCCTTGAGCTACTGAACAACTTTGCCGAAGACACCATCTTTCTAAGTGGTCAGGATCCCGAGCTATCCGCAAAACAAAAATTCTATGCTCACTAGCGCCGCCTGGTGGCAAAATCTCGAAACTCTTGGCTAGAATAATGATAGTCCTTGAGCTACTGAACAACTTTGCCGAAGGCGCCATCTTTCTAAGTGGTCAGGATCCCGAGCTATCCGCAAAAAAAAAATCTATGCTCACTAGCGCCGCCTGGTGGCAAAATCTCGAAACTTTTGGCTAGAATAATGATAGTCCTTGAGCTACAGAACAACTTTGCCGAAGACGCCATCTTTCTAAGTGGTCAGGATCCCGAGCTATCCGCAAAACAAAAATTCTATGCTCACTAGCGCCACCTGGTGGCAAAATCTCGAATCTCTTGGCTAGAATAATGATAGTTCTTGAGCTACTGAACAACTTTGCCGAAGACACAATCTTTCTAAGTGGTCAGGATCCCGAGCTATCCGCAAAACAAAAAATCTATGCTCACTAGCGCCGCCTGGTGGCAAAATCTCGAAACTTTTGGCTAGAATAATGATAGTCCTTGAGCTACAGAACAACTTTGCCGAAGACGCCATCTTTCTAAGTGGTCAGGATCCCGAGCTATCCGCAAAACAAAAATTCTATGCTCACTAGCGCCGCCTGGTGGCAAAATCTCGAAACTCTTGGCTAGAATAATGATAGTCCTTGAGCTACTAAACAACTTTGCCGAAGACGCCATCTTTCTAAATGGTCAGGGTCCTGAGCTATACGCAAAACAAATGTTGTATGCTCACTAGCGCCGCCTGGTGGCAAAATCTCGAAACTCTTGGCTAGAATAGTGATAGTCCTTGAGCTACTGAACAACTTTGCCGAAGACGTCATCTTTCTAAATGGTCAGGATCCTGAGATATCCGCAAAACAAAAGTTGCATGCACACTTGTACTGCCTGGTGATGCAATTTCACTTAAGCAGTGTTGCCAGCTTCGACGAAATTTTGAACCTTTCATGAAAAACTGGATTACAGTTGAAGAGTGTTGCTATGTTGCTAAGCATTCTATTTTTCTGTTCCGTTCAAGTTTTATGGTTTTGATCCCTTCTTTATTCTTCTTAAACAGTGTTGCCAGCCGCATGAACATTTGTGATTCGGCCGACTGTATGGCACGCAACACTTCCTTCAACTTGGGTGAACATTCGGTATCGTTATCTTTAAATTTTTTTGGTATTTGCATATCACACCCCCATAAAATTGGCTCTTTTGATAACAGTCGAGCAGTGTTGCCATCTATTACCAACATATGAAAACTTGAAAGGCCATTTTTGAAAGTTCTCAACCCATGCTTCAACTTTGCCGAATATCTCAAATCAGTATTTCCGCATCTAGACATGGCATTTTTCAAAAACATAATTATAACCCTGTTTTTTTTACGACCCCCCGATAACGGTCGTAAAAAGAGGTTGGGGTGTATTTTGCAAGAATTAAGACTGATATTTCTAAGAAATTTCAAAGAAAAAATCTTGAGGTAAAATCTGTGGTTCTTCTGAAGAATTTCATGAAAATTTCATGCAGAATTTCGGCAATTTTTTTTGATGACTTCATGTGGAATTTTAACACCTTGAATGCTTACTGAATTTCGGCAGGAATTCTAACCAAATTCTGCAGAATGTGTTGCAGAATTTTTGAAGAAATTATTGCGGAGTTTCTGGAGGAACGCTTGCAGAATATTCGGAGAACTTTCGCTCAACTTTTGAAGAATTTTTGTGTAATTTACGAAGAAATTCTTTCGTAATTGCTAGAAATATTTTTGAACAAATCTTGAAATATTTCTGAGGATTTTCTTGCAGAGTTTTCTGAGAAATACATCAGGAGAATTTCCGTAGAATTTCAAGAAAAATTCTTGCGGAATTGAAAAAAATATTTTTGCATATTTTTTGCAACATTTTTTCAAACAGTTCTTGCAAGATTGCTGAGGAAATTCTTGTAGAATTCCTTGCAGAATAGTCTTAGAAAGACTCTCAGAATTTTCGGAGAAATTCTTGGTAAAATTTTTCAGATATATCTGAAATTTTGCTGGAGAAACTCTTGCAGAATTTAAAAAGATTTTCATTAATTCTCTGGAGAAATTCTTGAAGAATTTCAGAAGAAATTATTGTTAAAAGCGATGAGAGGTTCTAACAAAAGTTTTCGAGAAATTCTTGCAAGCTATCCGAAAACATTTGCAGCGTTTTAAGAGGAATCCATGCAAAATCTCTGGAGAACTTTTGGCACAATTTCTGTAAGAATTTGTATAGAGCTTCTCAAGAAATTTCGCAACAATTGTTCCAGTGAATCTGCAAGAGTTTCTGAAGATTTATTGCAATGTGTCATAATTGAAAAAATCAATGATTTTTTTTTTTCAGAAATCCAGCAAGTTCACTCCAGAAATTCCACAAACAAAAACTTCAAAGATTCTGCAGAATTGATTACCACCAATAATTTCTCAAGAATTAAAACTGATATATCTGAGGATTTTTCAAGGAAATTCTTGAGGAAAAACCTATGGTTCTCTTTTAGAATTTCATGAAAAGTTCTTGCAAAATTTCAGCATTTCCATAGAAATTCTAATAAAATATCCAAAAGATGTCTTCCAGGGTTCATAAGGAAATTTGTTCTGGATTTTTTTTGCATTCTTTCTAAAGAAATATAAGCCGATGCTTTTCACTGAATAACTACAAAAATTCTTGCAGAATTTCTGTAATTCTGGATAAACTTATGCATAATTTTAGATGAAATTTTGCAAGATTTCTGACTTAGTTCCTGAAAAATTTCTGAGCAAATTCATGTATCACTTCAAAAGAAGTACTAGCAGAATGTTTTTGTGAAATTTTGTTAGAAATTGTGGAAAATGTTCTGCAGTGTTTTTGGGAAAAAAAACATCTTGCGGTATTTCTGAAGAAAAGAATTAAAAAGTTCTGGAGTAACATGTGCAAAATTTCTGGAGAAAATCATGTAGCATTTTCACATGAATGCTTACTGAATTTCTGCAGGAATTCTAATTGAACTTCCTCAGAATTTGTTGCAGAATATCTGAAGAAATTATTGCGGAGTTTCTGGAGGAACGCTTGTAGAATTTCTGGAGAACTTTCGCTCAACTTTTGAAGAATTTTTGTAAAATTTATGAAGAAATTCTTTCGTAATTGCAGGAAATATTTTTGAACAAATCTTGAAATATTTCTGAGGATTTTCTTGCAGAGTTTGCTGAGAAATACATCTGGAGAATTTATGTAGAATTTAAAGAAAAATTCTTGCGGAATTTCAAGAAATCTTTCTCCACATTTTTTCAAACAGTTCTTGCAAAATTACTGAGGAAATTCTTGCAGAATTTCTTGCAGAGTTATCTGAGAAATACTCTAATAATTTTCGGACAGGTACTTGGTAAAGTTTTTCAGATATTTTTGAAGTTTTGCTGGAGAAATTCTTGCAGAATTTATGGAGATTTTTTGTACATTCTCTGGAGAAATTCTTGAAGAGTTTCAGAAGAAATTATTGTTAAAAGCAATGAGAGATTCTAATGAAGCTTCTCGAGAAGATATCCGAAAACATCTGCATCGTGGCAAAATTTCTGAAAGAATTTCCATAGAACTGCTCAAAGTATTTCGCAAGATTTTTTTCCAATGTATCTGCAAGAGTTTCTGAAGATATATTGCAATGTATCCAAAAATTCCGCAAACAAAAACTTCATAGATATTGCAGACAACTTTGCTTGATGTCCACCAACCATTTTGCAAGAATTGAGACTGATATGTCTGAGGACTTACCAAGAAAATTCTTGAGGAAATATCTGTGGTTCTCCTGAAAAATTTCATGAAAAGTCCTTGCAGAATTCTTGCAAAGTTTTGATGACTTCATTTGGTATTCTTACAGAACTTTTGGAGAAATTGTTGGGAAATTCATGCAGAATAAGGAAAAATTTCTAGATAAACTGTTGGAAAACATCCTTAGTGGTAATCTTGAATAACTTGAAGAGAAATTATAGCAGAATTCATGGGGACATTGTTGCAGTATTTCCATAAAAAATCTAGCAATATCTCTAAAGAATTTCTTCCAGGCTCCATGAGAAAATTTGGTTGGAAAATTCTTGAATTATTTCCAAAGAAATTTAAGCAGATGCTTTTCATCATATAACTACAAAAATTCTTGCCGATGTGCCAGAGAAATTCTTGCAGAATTTCTACAATTCTGGATAAACTTATGCATAATTTAAGATGAAATTTTGCAGGATTTCTGACAAAGTTCCTGAAAATTTTCTGAAAAAATTCATATAGCACTTCAAAAAATACTAGCAAAATGTTTTTGTGAAATCTTATTAGAAATTGTAGAAAATGTTCTTCAGTGTTTTTGAAAAAAAAAATCTTGCGTTATTTCTAAAGGCAAAATTTAAAAAATTCTGGAGCAATATTTGCCGAATTTCTGGAGAAAATTTTGCAGCATTTCCACATGAATGCTTACCGAATTTCTACAGGAATTCTAATCGAACTTCTGACGAATTTGTTGCAGAATATCTGAAGAAATTATTGGAGGAACGCTTGCAGAATTTCTGGAGAACTTTTGCTCAAATTTTGAAGATTTTTTTGTAGAAATATGAAGAAATTCTTGCGTAATTGCAGGATATGTGTTTGGACAATTCTTGCCAAATTTCTGAGGGTTTTCTCGCAGAGATTGCAGAGAAATACATCTGGAGAATTTCTGTAGAATTTCAAGAAAAATTCTTGCGGAATTCCAAGAAAAGTTTGTGCACACAGTTCTTGCAATATTGTTGAGGAAATTCTTAAAGAATTCCTTGCAGAGTTATCTGAGAAATACTCTCAGAACTCTCAGAGAAATTTTTGCTTAAATTTTCGAGATATTTTTGAAATGAATGCTTAACGAATTTCTACAGGAATTCTAATCGAACTTCTGACGAATTTGTTGCAGAATATTTGAAGAAATTATTGGAGGAACGCTTGCAGAATTTCTGGAGAACTTTTGCTCAAATTTTGAAGATTTTTTTGAAGAAATATTAGAAGAAATTCTTGCGTAATTGCAAGATATGTGTTTGAACAATTCTTGCAAAATTTCTGAGGGTTTTCTCGCAGAGATTGCAGAGAAATACATCTGGAGAATTTCTGTAGAATTTCAAGAAAAATTCTTGCAGAATTCCAAGAAATGTTTGTGCACACAGTTCTTGCAATATTGTTGAGGAAATTCTTAAAGAACTCCTTGCAGAGTTATCTGAGAAATACTCTCAGAACTCTCAGAGAAATTTTGCTTAAATTTTCAAGATATTTTTGAAATTTTGCTGAAGATATACTTGCAGAACTTATGCATATTTTTTGTAGATTCTCTGGAGAAATTCTTGAAGAATTTCAGAAAAAATTATTGTCAAAAGCAATGAGAGATTCAAACGAAACTCCTCGAAAAATTCTTGCAATATATTCAAAAATATTTGCAGCGTGTTCAGAAGGATTCGTGTAAAATCGCTGAAGAATTTTCGGTACAGTTCATGTGAAAATTTCTATAAAACTTTTCAAAAAAATTCGCAACAATTTTCCAGTGAGAGTTTCTTAAGATATATTGCATTGTAATGAATTTGTCCAGAAATCCAGTCAGATTACTCCAAAAGTTCCGCAAAAATATAACTTTATAGATTCAGCAGGAAATTTTGCATGATTTCAATCTTCCTTGATTGAAAATCTGTGGTTTTCTTGAAGAATTTCATGAAAAGTTCTTGCAGAATTTCTGCCTACTTTTTTTTTCGAGAGCTTCTTGTAGAATCTTTGGATAACTTCTTGCAGAATTTTTGGAGAAATTGTTGGGAAATTCATGCAGTTACCTGAGAAATTTAAGCAGAATTTCTAGATAAACTGTTGAAGAATATTCTTGGTGGTAATCTTGAAGAACTTAAAAAAATAATATTGCAAAATTCATACAGAAATTGCAGTTGCAGTATTTCCATAGAAATTCTAGTAAAATCTTCAAAAGATTTCTTCTAGAGTCCATGAGGAAATTAGTTCGGGAAATTCTTGCAATATTTCTAAAGAAATTCTAAAGAGATGCTTTCTATCCAACAACTACAGAAATTCTTGCAGATGTGTCAATGAAATTCTTACAGAATTTCTGCAATTCTGACTAAATATATGCATAATTCATGTAGCACTTAAAAAAAACCAGCAGAACGTTTCTGTGATTTTTATCTAGAAATTGTGGAAAATGTTCTGCCATGTTATTTGGAAAAAATCTTGCAGTTTTTCTGAAATGCTTGCAGAATTTCTGGAGGAACGCTTGCAGAATTTTTGCTGAACTTTTGAAAAAAATCAGAATTCGTGAAGAAATTCTGGCGGAATTGCTAGCAATATTCTTGCAAATTTTTTGCATCATTTCTTGAACATTTTTTACAAAATTTCTGAGGAAATTCTTGAAGAATTTCTTGCAGAGTTATCTTAAGAAATACTTTTTAGAATTTCCGGAGAAATTATGCCCCTGCCCCCTCTGGCTACGCCTCTGAACCCAAACGGAGAGCACTTTTGATTTGAAATCGATTGCGGTTCCCACTCCCTGGGAAAGGCACCGGACGGACGTGCAATAAACCGAAACTGCTTGGTCCACCGGGAAGAGCGTTGGTTGATAAATCCCTACAAATCCCTCATGAGAGAATCACACTCACTCGTCTTTCCCATTCGCCTAGTGAAGTGTGTGTGTGTGTGGATCTCGTTTTGGGATGAATGCGTTCCGGGCGAGGGACGACATGACAAATCGATTCCAGTTCGATGCCTGAGTATTGCGAAAGCTTTGGTCGTTGACTGTAACAACGTTTGGAGTGGATTCTGGGCCGAAAGGCTTTCGAGCTTTTGTTCCGGGAAGAGATGAGTCTGTTTGAAGTGTTGTAAAACGGCGTTTAGAGGTATGAGATTGTGAGATGAATTGTGGCGTGATAAGTGGATTTGATGTCATTGCAAAACAGAAGCCCTTCGAAAGTAGGTTCTGTCGAATTTTCGAATCGAAATTTTGACACAGCTAACAGAAGCTTCGTGATAAGGGGAGAGCACAAAGACTGAGAAGAAAACCCAAAACAAAACATAAAACGAGCTCACCATAAGCATCTTAATAACAGATTATAAACCACTATTGCAATAGTGGATTTATAATACGTTATTTACATTACTGTGGTGAGTTCGTTCTATGTTTTACTTAATGAATTCTTCTCAGTTTTTGTGTCCCCCTTATCACGAATCGTCTGTAACCTGTGTCCAAATTTCGATTCGGAAATTCAACAGATCCCACTTCAAAAGGGCATCTACTTTTGTAATGATATCAAATCCACTTATCACGCTTTTTAGTTTTTATCGTATAGTACATCATTTTTAATCAATAAACTCTGGATTGTAGCAACGAATTTCTTAGTCAAGTAAGCTTAATCAGACAGTCTCAGTCGAAATTTTCATTGTCAATTTCCCAATGCAAAAAGGGAAGTTTTTGCTTGCATCACTTATGAAAGAATGTAGTTGGGAATTCCAGGAAATAACAGCAAGGTCTTTAATCCTTTTCTTCAATCAAACTGAACTCTAAGCCAAAATTCAACAAAGGAAACCTTTTGCCACGACGTCATTAAATTTTGCGAGTGTTGAAGTGTCGAAAACTGTCATTTTCTCTACCAAATCCTCTACTACTTTTCCCCCCACATCCCCACCTGATGTGAAACTGAAACTTGTAACCTGTTATTAATTCGTGTTTCAACTTTCTTCCTTTCTTTCCAGGTAAGTGATCCGCAAAACTTTTTCGGCTTCTCTTTTAGCCGGACGGGTGGAAAATTGGTACTGGATTAGGCTCCCGGATCAGTTGTTGCCGACGGACGGCGGTGTGTGCCTTCAGGTGACAAGTGAACAGGATGTTTTGTTGGACACTTGTCAGTCAGGTTGGGAGGATGGGAGATAATCCAGGTATGAAGGGTTTCCTTTTTCTTTGGGTTTCATTACTGGCAGAATGGATATAGTTTTTGTATAGACAAAACAAACTTTACATTGCAAAGGGAAAGTCGATAATCATTGCTACTTTGGAGATTGATTGATAAATCTATTATGAGAACTGTTCATTTGATAACACTAGCCTTTTTTTGCATAACAGAACAAATTGTATGGTGGGATTGTACCCCGTTTGGCATAAAGTCGTTTGGCATAAGGTCGTTTGGCATAATGGTCATTTGGCATAATGGCCGTTTGGCATAATGATTGACTTGAAATAAATATCGGCATTTTTTGAGCTTTTACCGAGATCAACACCACCGAGCCCACAGCAAAAAATTTTGGTAGGTTCTAAACAAGCGTGGTGTTCGTTCAGAGATTATCCGAGCTAAGAATTTCAAAAATTGTTGTGACATTATAGAGCATTACTAAATAAAACTCGTGACGGGTCTCTACATCTCAGAACATAGAGTACCCTTGAGCTTGTTGCGATATACATATTTGAAAACAGTAAATTGGCAAGTAAAGTTCGCAGTTATTCATCAAGGGGAAGCTCATAGAATATTGCGCTGCATATCAAGCTCTGTCCCAGTTTGGACGTAACACGCGCTGAAAATTACTTGATAAAAGAATGATTTTTTTTTTTGCAAAATATAAAAAGCTCTAATCAAAAGATCTATTAATGCGACCTAATGCAAAAATAGCCTTTATACGAGAGCAGATTATTTTTCGTTTAAAATGTTTCAGACTCTAACGCAAAAAAAATCTTTTCACAGCACAGCTCAAATGAACAACACATATTTAAAAGAAAATATTTGTGGCAAAACTTTTCTACGGTTCAATATAAATTCAAATTTTGGAAGTGTACATCAAAAACACCGTCTATTATCGAGAAAAGGGAAAATTTGTGACTGAAATATTATATTTTCCAGCATATCTCGTAAGGAGATCACGCGTTTGCCCCAAAAAAAGTATATATTGAATATTGGTAGGTTCTGAAATAATTATAATTCTAACAACACATCTGGCAAGAATTGATAATAAAAATGCTTCACAATTAGCTTTACTTAATACTAAAATTTAAAACAGTATGAATATAAAGAACAGCCTATTTTAAAAAGAAGTCAAAATTTACAATCTAACCAATACAAGAATTGACGCCAAAAATTATTGCGGCAATGACTGGTTCCCCCGGAAAGTGGTGACGAGAAAGAACCATAAACAGTCAAAAGAAGGAAGTATTCTGTCATTCTCGGCTATACACATATTGGCAAAAATGCTGAAGACGGTAAAACTCGAAAGAACCGCCAATTAAATAAAGAAGGGTGCATATTAGATGGTCAGTTCGTTCACCCCCCTGAAATGTATATAGTTACGACAATTATGAGTGCTAAAAATTTTCCGGGGGAGTGGGCTAGTCGAGGAAACGGGATATTCGGGAAATGGCATTCGGGGAAACGACATTCGGGGAAAAGTAGCACAACCCATCAAAGTAACTGCAGTAATCGATTTCTCTTTTCGCAGATAATTTGAGCAGATCAATGTTATCGATTGCCGCCCTTTTGTCAGTTGTATACAAAAATACTTAAAAAATATAGCTCCAAAGAACAGCCTATGCATAAAAGAAGGAGAAATTTATTGAAATTTAAAATCAACAGTTTTCATACCTATAATAATGGTTACATCATATTTAGGAAAAAATAGAACTATTAATAGAAGGGTAAATTTGTGCTAAATATATAAAAATCTTCAGTGCAAAAATTTGTTCCAATAGCGAAACTCAAAAGAAGAATTAATATATGAAAGAAGGGTAATTTCTTGATAAATAATAAAATACTATTGGCAATAACTTTCCTAATATGCTTAAATTTATTCAAGAGCGAATGATTGTTGAATGGAGTGCCATTTTGTATCAATTGACTCCAAAACAAGCCTTGTGACATCAGAAAGATTCAATAGAAACGTAAAAACGAAAATTGAGAAATTCTTGGTTTCAGACTCATTATGCCAAACGACTATTATGCCAAACGACCATTATGTCAAACAACCATTATGCCAAACGACTTTATGTCAAATGGCTTTATGCTAAACGACTTTATGCCAAATGACCTACCACCGTATGGTGGTGTATTTTACTATTCTACTAAAGGTAGAGCTTAAAAATCATCAATAATAATCAACAGACTCTAATGATGTGCAGTGCATCATGATTGTTGCAGAGAGCCTTAAGTGAGAGATACTCTCAATATTCTAAAGTTTTATCCTCGTATCCTACACAATTGCAATGCGACAACAATCTGCTTCAAGTTCAGTTCATAATTCAGACATTGGATTTTTTGGAATAATTCTCAACAAGATATGAGAAAGAATCCTTTAAACGATTCCTAAAAAGATGTTTTCTGGAATTCCCAAACGAATCTAAGATGAAATTTCGACAGCAATACGTGATATAATTCTTTGAGTATTTGCTGATAAACTAGAAAAACTGAAGTAAGCCCAGGATGAAGTTCTGCAGAAGTTGTTGGAAAAATTCTCGAAAAAATTGGTGGTGTAGTTTGAAAAGAAATTTCCCCAACAGTTTTTGAAAAAATCTTTTCCCCCGACATCTTATACGTGAAATTTTTCACATGTAAGCATCGTATAACGCGATAGGTGATTTCATTATAAGTACATTTTGGTTGTCTGGGTGGACAGACTTAGAGAAAACCGTACAGAGAAGTTTGGAATAATTTATCCAGAAATCTGTGGAGCATTGGCCATATTGATTTTTAAAAGAAATGGCTGAAGAATCTTTTGAGAATTGACTGCAGGACTTCCTGGAGAAATTCTTCGAATAATTCGTAGACAAAAATCCGTGTGAAGCCCTAAGGAAATGTAGCAGAATCAATAAAAGACAAGGATCCATTCCCACACTAGTTCATGGAAGAACATTTGTAGATATCCTCGAAAAAAATCCATGGAGACATCCCAGAAGAAATCCCTAGAGTAGATCTTGAAGAAATGTGTTAAAATATCTCTAAAGCAAACTTTGAAGGAATTACTAGTGTTGTAGTAAAGTTCGCAGATTTGTTTAAATCTTATTCCTGGGTAATTACGGTGGCTAAATAGTAGCAGAGTGTCATTCGCATGTCCAGTTTAGGTTCTATAACTTAAAGGACTAATAATTTCGGTGGCCACTCTGGTGCACAAAAAGGATCAAAATGATCATTCGTTAATAATTTTGATAAGAAGCCTACTGGTCGAAAATTGTTCAAGAAAAATCATCCTGTATTCCCTACTCCAGAAATTATTTTTTGCAAAAATATCCATCAACCTAATAGGTCGGTTGTGCTACTTTTCCCCGAATATCTTATTTTCCCGAATAGCCCACTTCCCCGAAAAGGGTTCAGTGGGCTATTCGGGTGGCAAATCAGGATGGTGAAGGAACTGGTCATCTGAAATGCACCCTTCTACAATTTTTTTTTATTGTCCATATTCGCATAGTCGACATGAGCGTTGGTTTGCATTCTTTTCCTATTAATACACTGGTTGAACATGCGAACAGCGCTTATTTGTTCTGAAATATCAGAACCAGTGCTGTTAAATGTCATGAATATCACGCGACTTTGACATTTTAATATTGTTAATAACTTTAACATTTAACAGCACTGAATTGAACTATAAAAGGGATTGACATGAGCACATACACCAACTTATCCGAAGAAACATCCGAATAGTTTAGCTTATAAACCAGGTTACTGCGACAGAGACCTGGTTTTTACATCAATTCATCCATATAATCGTTCATCAAACTCACTGATTGAACGGATAAAAAGACGTATGCGTTTGTAGATGACAAAAGAAAGAATTTAATCAAAAAATCAACTTTCGAATTTCAAAATTTCTCGAATAGTTTTTCAAACAGTCTCAAGTAAGAATAGCAAACAAACTTATTTTATCAATGCTACGTGTTTCGCAGTTCCTTGAAAAAATTAGTAACGAATATTCTGACCTTTCATAAGTGGATGGCGATAAAAATACCTGCCCGAACTTGTCCGATCGCAAGAATGGCCTATACGCAATATCCGTATTTTTTTAAATTTTACTAAAAAAAATCAAACAAATTATTATATTTACCAACAAATTGACACCAGACCTGCTTTATGTTAATTAATGAGATAATCATAGGTGATATATGGTATTTAAATTGAAAAATTACAAGCAAAACTAAAAAATTTCGATTTTTAGCACATTTTTTTTGAAAAATGCCTATATTTCAAAAATAGTAGGCCTTGGAAATTTGACGTCTTCAGCAATTATTTTCAGCATAAAATAACGATCAACTTTGCCGAAGAAACAATACCCCTAATCTGCCATTCGACTGAAATGGCATATGAGTCATTTATGCGAATAACACTAATTATTTTCACTATGGAAAACCTTCGTACTTCTTCACTGAAGCATTTCATTCCAATCGCACGCCGTAAAAGTTCTATAATTCACGAAATTTTATGAAATTTCCTCACCGACCGCGTAAAATTAAGAATGTAAACGAAGTTCAATCCATCGTACTGAGAAAAGAAAAGCTTGTACGCATCAATGTGTGCGATGCTCGACGTAAATATACGGTTCCTTTGAATGTGTTATTTTCGCTGCACTGTGAGCAAATTCCATAATTGTACTGTCAAAAGAAATTGTGTTCATATGTTTGGGCGTCATATGTTTGACGAACAATGAATTTTAAAGGAAATTAGTATATTCCATCATGCTGAAGGAATGGAGAAAGATGCCCGTAGATCTATATATTCTAGTTAAACATTTTATTATAGCGTTGATATGTTGTGTTTTGACCACTCAATATATCGCAGCGAGCCGTGAGTTGTGAGACGAATCTGGAAACTGATTGTTACAGAAATGAAAACGATACGACCAATAGAGAAACCGGCAAGTAATAATTTCATTGCTTCTTCTTCTTCTTCTTCTTCTTCTTCTTCTTCTCCTTCTTCTTCTTCTTCTTCTTCTTCTTCTTGGCATTTCGTCCTCACTGGGACAAAGTCTGCTTCTCAGCTTAGGCAGCATCCATTTATTACGTAACGTAAATTTGAAATTTTTGCCCCCTCCCTCCCTCTGTAACGCTACCCCTAGAGCGTGGATGCCGCCTTTGTGTTCTTATGAGCACTTCCACAGTTATTAACTGGGAGCTTTCTTTGCCAAATTTGCCATTTTCGCATTTGTTTCGTGTGGCAAGGCAAGTACGATGATAATCTATGCCTAGGGAAGTCAAGGAAATTTCCATAACGAAAAGATCCTGGACCGACCGGGAATCGATCCCAGACACCTTCAGCATGGCTTTGCTTTGTAGCCGTGGACTCTAACCACTCGGCCAAGGAAGGCCTCACAATTTCATTGCATTATTTCCAATAAACGACCAAGATTTATCAAAATCTTATTATACAATACGAAAGCCGTTTTGGGAAAGAATTGTTTGGCATGGGTTTGTATCAGCATCAGAAAATTTCAGGTTCTCAGTGATCAACGCCTAATACGATGGATGCTAGCATATCACCCTACCAAGTAAAATTTTAATCGATATTTTTCATTGCGATACCAAGTAGGTAGTAGAATGAATCTACTTGAATCGAATGAGTGCTTTGTTATGTGCAAGTTTTCAATCGCAACATAGAACTAGAGCAATTCGCCAATTTTTGAACAGTCAAAATGCTCGCCAATAGTTGAACACATCGTAAGGAATACACGAACTGTTCAACAATTGGCGAGGTTTTTAGCCGATCAACACTAGGCGAATTGCCCTACTGTATGAGTCATGTTCGAAATTTGGGACAAAACGGTTATCTTATAACGGAAAAATCTGTTTTTATATTTACCAAAATCTATCGAAAATTTTGATAAAACCAATATATATATATATTTAATGAATGAATGAAAGTGATACAAATATATGACAAAACAAATCTTTGCCGTTCTATGTTTCGATTCCCGGTTGATCTAGTATCTTTTCGTAATGGAAATCTTCCTGGCTACCCTAGGCATAAAGGATTATTGTACCTGTCGTTCAATTGGAGTTGAAATTGATTTGTGGCTGCTTGGTCAAGGATGACCTAGAAATTGGTGAGCTCGTTTCATGTTTTTTCTTTTCTTTTAAATGAGTAAAATATGATAACACATGTTTTCATCCTGACAACGGCAAGAATGTTACGTTTATGTAGTTGTTCAACAAACTTTGAATGGTTCGTCTCTCCAAGTGTCGGCAATAATTTTTATTCCGTTTGTTTTTTTTTTCGAATGTACTAAAAATATTATATTTGTAAGCATAAGTTACATATATTATATAATTAGATATAAGTTCTTTGAAATTATTGTTTATCATGGTCTAATACCTTCACGGAGAAAAAAGAATTGTTAAGTCTAGCATATTTACTGGTAGATCAATCATATTTTACATGTTTACATTTTGCATTTTACATCATATTCACATATTTTACATTAAAATATTCATGTTATGGAAGACAGAAACAAAAGCAAAAGCGATTGGGCAGTTTGGAAGTACCAATACCAAGTACCAATACATATTATGCTTGTAACGATTGTATCCAGGCATGTTAAAACAACTATCGGGAATGTTACGTCAATCTTGCGTATTATCAAAGTGAATCCTCCCCACTAACAAACATTCCCTAAAGTAACCTTTAAGGAGATTCAGAGGTAAACTTCTTCTTCTTCTTCTTCTTCTTCTTTGCATTAACGTCCTCACTGGGACAGAGCCTGCTTATCAGCTTATTGTTCTTATGAGCACTTCCACAGTTATTAACTGAAAGCATTCTTTGCCAAAGTGGCCATTTTCGCATTCGTATATCGTGTGGCAGGTACGATTATACTCTATGCCCAGGGAAGTCAAGGAAATTTCCATTACGAAAAGATCCTGGACCGACCGGGAATTGAACCCAGACACCTTCAGCATGGCTTTGCTTTGTAGCCGTGGACTCTAACCACTCGGCTAAGGAAGGCCCCAGGGGTAAACACGGTCTTCAAATAGCAAAGGTTACGCTCTAATACTCCTTCCCAGTAGCGTAGCTAGGGGGTGCGGTGGGTGCGGTCCGCACCGGGCCCCGAGTTCATATGCGGCCCCCAAATCGTGGTAAGTGTTTCATTTACTATAAAGAATTTGATTTCCAGAAAACTAACAGGTTACAAGCAGATGAAAACTCAGTTTGGCGGTGACCCTGATCGGCAATGTATAGTGATTAGAAAAGCTTAAATACCTCAAAATTCATTCTCGATAACTCGGTTTGATTTTGAAAGTTATACGGATCTATCTAAATGTGCGGGGCTCATAATCGTATCTGAAACTGATTTGGAGGTATGTTACAAACCTCACCGTATTTCATTTCAATTATAATTTAGAATAGAAATCAGTAACCATCTTTGGGACATGGTTTGTACATATTCAAGGCTGGTAGAAGATCTCTTTTTAGAGGCTTAGCCTCTATTTTAACGCAAGGCTTTATTTTTAAAGGCTCTATTTTTAAGAGATCCTTAAAATAAAGACTATTTTAAGGAAATTTTACCACTGGTTCTTTAGGAATTTCTTTTCAGATTCCTCGAGAAAAAACTTCATAAATTCTGATAGTGAATTTTTTTTTCCATAGATTGTATACAAATATACAATACCCAATTGCCTCAGACGTCCATTCAATGGTTTGTCGATTTAAATTGATGATTTGACCTTTCTAACTACGATTTCAATGAGCTGTCCGGAATTCGAATCAAAGTGTCCGGAATACGAGGCAAAAGTGAAGAGGTGTCCGGAATAAGAATCATGAAAAGGCCACATATTTCCATTTATTTAAAATTATTCCTGTTGCGGAATCAAAATCTTCACCCAACATTCGAAAGTTAAGTGTTTTGAAGGCTCGATAAGTATACATAATAGTTTATTTTGTATGCTTTCTGATGAGTTATACTTCACTGAGGCCTTAAGTGTCCGTAATATGAATCAGAACGGTATAGGAGATCTTCCCTAGCTTCATAAAGGAGCTCTTTAAAAAATACTATACTGTTCATTTGCATTTGAGAATTTTTCAAAGAATTCCTAAGAGAATTCCTATGCCAGTTTCTCCAGTTTACCATACAGGACTTTTTACAGAAATACTTCGATATAACATAACTCGATTTTTATATTCGTTACGTTACATCGAGGTTACGTTATATCGAAGCAAGTTTTTTGGTATCTGAATTTCGTTCAACATGTATACTTTTACTGGAAAATGGATCATGAATTGATGTTATTGACCTAGCAAGCATTTTCAATCTTTCTTACATATTTTTGCGTGTTTATTTTTTATTTTTATTTTTTTATTGTTACGTCTCTATTGCTGCAATCTTTGAAGAAATTTTTATAATTTTTGTATAAACTTTTAAGATATTTCGGAACTATAAAGAAACACGTCTACTCTCAGTCACAGTCCAGAACTAAAGACCTCGATGGTCTGTTTTATTCATTTAATCCACAGACTTGCTATAAAACCTTTATGTGTGTGTTTCTGACAGGGTTTGGATATTTGGTCGAACAGTACAGAAATGTATTTCAGAAATATCTTTGGAGGAATCCTTGAACACTCAGAAAAACTCTGAAAGAAATTCATAAACGAGATCTTTCAGAAACCCTTAAAAAGTTAATGTTGAGCCGTCCATTAACCGTTCTAGGGTCGACGTACCAATAACCGCATAGCTAAGAACAAAAATTCGTATAAAATCGAAAAATAACGCTAGCATCTTTATTTTTACATCATCTGAATGTAAGGAAGATAATAAGGTGCAATCAAATAATCTATTAATGCAATATTTAATGGTAAGCAGGCTTTGAGAAATGTGAACATGGAAACAGACAAACAAACAACCATGCAGTTATTGCTCTAATTTTGGATCGCACAGACGTCTCTCAATTTACTACAATGGCGTAGTTGGTAGGTCAAAGTTTTAAAAAATAGAAAATATCTAGCAAAAATGGGTTTTCTGATAGGCAAAGACAGAAATCCCATAAGATGACTTAAATAAGTAGTCTCCGACGGACATGGGCGGAGATGAAATGACGGATTCTGATAAAAAAAAAAAACAGACATTCATAGAAAAAAAGGTCTCTGATGGACAAAGACAGAGTACCGAGAACTGGATTCTGACGGAAATGGGCAGAAATCCACAACAAAACTGGCCTCTCAGTAGACAGAGTGCGTTTACGGGCAAAAAAAAATCAAGGTAAAAGTCCCATAATTTGAGCGATTGAAGAAGAATCGATTGAAAAGACTGCAATCCCGAGTAAAAATAGTGGCAGTTCGCTCATACTGGATCAGCTGTCAAGATTACTTTGGTCATTAGCAGCAAACTGTACTTGACCGCTCTACTTGGGATGTCGATACTCAGCCTGCCCAGTAGGTCCGTACGTACTAATGCTGATATAAGACCACGTGAGGAACGTCAGTTGTTTTCGCCAGGTTTTTAGGGCGAATATTTTGTGCTTTCGCGTACGCAGCCAGAGAGCTTTCGTGTATGCGGCCAAGCAACTGGTACACGAGGTAAATAAATGAATGAATGAAAACGGAAACCTCGAATAGTATGCAAAAAATGTAATAAAATGATACAGATAGTACTTCTCCGTATCAGACATATTCGTTTTGGTAGTTTTCACCCTCTTGAGGACTTGCAATTGCCACATTTTGATCCTCGTTTTATGATGATGAAATTCCTCATTTTGCGTCTTGAACCTGCGACACCCGTATTGTTGAGTTGTTGTCCTGCTCCTTTGCTCCTACGGCCACATAAGATGAATAGTATTTGAAAGAAAAGTGACCAATTTAAACCATCACTTTTCGCCGTCATAAAACCTGCAATTGTAGTAGTGAGAAGATTTATGTTTGACTCCCTCTTACCACTATATGCAAACACAAAGCACGTGGTATATCTGTCAAAACACTGGATGGCATTTAAACATTCGAATATAAAGCCAATATAGTGCTTATTTAATGCCTGTATGCATCAGGCTTAGAAGCATTAATGATGCTGTAATAGGGTTTCTATGCAGTGGAAGTGCAGTTATAAGGTGTGTAAGCATTTGTGGTGCTATTATAATGCATGTACGCATCTATGATGCTGATTAATTGATTTATATTTGCTTTAAGACGTCCTGAACGCATTGATGCTCTGTGCTAGAGTTGGTCTTGTAAAATTAGTAAATTTAAACGCTTCGTAAACGAAGAATGAGGTCGACACCACTGTTTGCGTTGTGCTACTACAAACACCAATACATCGGTGGTCCAACGAGCAAATGGAAAACAATTTTGAATTGATATGCTTTTCTATGCCATTTGTGCTACACAATTATCTAACTTATACAATCAACAAGCCTTAAATCGCGTCTCTCGCATTGTAGAACTCCAGGGGATAAAGAGTTGCTCTACATCATTTATTTTATTTGATTGATAGCAGTTCTGGTTATCGATGCTGTTCAGGATTCAAGTGGTCATAATTGTTTACCGAAAAAGCTCTTACCGTGTCTTCGGTGGAAACGTAACGGATCAAAATTATCAAAAATCCTGATGCAAAAAAAGCTGTCTATTTATTAAATAGGAGTTTGAAATAAACGCAAGAGTTTTTCAAATAGTCTTCAACTGTTAACACAAAAAAATCTGTGTCTTATCTATTGTACAATGAAGGAAATATGAATATTTCTTGCTATGCTCTCCTTATTTAGTAGACAGTAGAGAATCAACTTGAAGCATACATTAGGGTTATGCAATCCTGCATCCTAAATGATGAAAAGCATTTGTTGAATTGAAATGTTGAATTAAAGTGAAATTGCAAAGCATTCATGATATCGATAGAAAGAATTATTACTTCAAAGTTATTGAAAAAGTGCAAAATAACTTTTAAAATGCCAGAAGAGTAGGCTGTCGGTCAAATTAGTATAATGATATAATGCTAGTGGTTACTTCGGTATTCTCCGTGAATATTTTTGGTGGCCTCAGTTAACTAAAAAAGCAGGTGATTGCGTCAGCCAGCAAGAACTCTTTCTAATGATCTATGAGATGTCGATCTAATTTATACTGATGTCACAAATGTTGGCTATATGCCAAATTTTGAGTTATGGGGATATCCATTAATAATCCATTAATAATCCACGAGTTGAGTAATCCATTGAAATTAGAATTATGAAACCGTATTTATACTCCACAGAATCCAGAATATCTGAAATAAATTAAGTGCATACATTATAAATAAAAAAAATGACACATTTAATTCAATTAAAAAAGAGTAGATAGAAAGGAGAATGTAAGGAAGATAATAAGGTGCAATCAAATAATCTATTAATGCAATATTTAATGGTAAGCAGGCTTTGAGAAATGTGAACATGGAAACAGACAAACAAACAACCTTGCAGTTATTGCTCTAATTTTGGATCGCACAGACGTCTCTCAATTTACTACACTGAAAACTTTTTATCTTGGTTTTATGGGAAAAATATGAAAACTAAGAAAACTCAAATGTTTGTATTTATTATCGCGTGTGCCACTATAGGAATACATGTGCCTATAGTAGCACTATTTCTAATTTCTGTTCCTATAGTAGCACTAGGATGACGTCGTTGGCAAAATACTTATCAAAACAGTATTTTTACAAAACTTCTATATTTTTCCTACAAAGTGTGGATCAAAAGCTATCGTTTGATGTAAAAAAAGTTCTTAATTCATCAATTATTTCGTAACACAAAAAAATAGTTTCTCTCAGTAGTGCTACTTTAGGAACAATAGGTTTACTATAGGCGCAAGGGAGCTCAAATTTTAAGCAAAACTAATTATTTCGATCAAATTCAATCTATGTATCAATGGTTCTTAGATAAATAGCTCCTGACATTCATGTCAAAAAATGTTTTGAAAAGATTTATATCAAAATGGCCGTAAAAAGCCACTAGGGGACTGTCCACTAAGAGAACACCGACCCTAGGCAATTATGGGACTTGAAGAATTTTGTTATGAGGAACTCTTGAAATAAATCCTTTTGTTATTTTTTGACAGAATTTTAAAATAAATTCCCCAAGAATTCTTTAAAAAACGTATCAGTAAATTGATAAAGGAATCACTAGAAAACTCCATTCAAAGAAGAACTAACGTAAAAGAGATTTTCCATGGAAAAGTTTCAGAACGAATACCTTGTGAGAGTATCGGCATTATTCCAGGAGAATTCTCTGGGGTATTTGGAGATCTTGATAAGTTTTTGGACGAATTCCCGAATATATTTTGTAATACAAAATATCAGTAGGGTATTCTATAGAAGAAAACTTTCTTAAGAAATTCCTGATGGAATCAAATGGAAGGATTTCTTAATTAATTTACTGACGATATTTTGAGAAGATTGTTTTTTAGGTTTTTAGACGAATACCTGTACGAGTTTTTAGAATAAATGCTAGGGCATTTCAAGAATCATTACTAGATAGTTCTTCGAAAGAGTCGCTGGAAGAATTCATGATAAACTGCTGGAATAATTTATGAATTTCTATACTACGGAAAAAATGAAGTATCGTAGGCAGAATGGTTTGAAGAATTTATAGTTGAATCTTCTTTATATCCTGGAGAAATCCCTTGGTGAAATTCTTGATCAAAGGCATAGAAGAATTCATCTGGTGGAATCCCTGGAATTATTTTTGAGGAATATCTCAGAAGCTTTTATGCATGAATATCATGAGGATTAACTAGTGGAATTCCTACAAGATCACTGTCGCAATTAAAAAAAATCTCTAAGAACTCTATATTCTTTAATTCCCGAAATAATCTTAGGGACAATCTCTGGAGTAATTCCTGAAGCAATTCACTGGTTAAAATCTGAACGGTAATTTGAAAAAAAATCCTAAAAAATCCTTTGAGAATATACTATTTGAAATCATAAAGATATTGTAAACGGGAATCTAGGTGGAAGTTTTGAGAAAACGTAAAATCATTGTAAACATTCCTGGAGTACTTATTTTCTTGAACAATTTCAGGAAGGGTTTCTGAAGAAATTCATGCTGGAATCTCTAAGGTAACTTTTATGGTTATCCTAAGCAGAATTCTACATTGGATTTTTTAGGGTTTATTAATTTTTAGGAAGTTCGTGAAAATCACAAAATGAACTCTTGAGAAAATCTTTGGTGTTCATTTTGTAATTAGTTAGCATAATTTAAGGCTTTTCTGCCGAACAAAACACAAAATTCGGGAAATGTAAACATTACGCTAGAATTCCCAATTTAAGCTGTATATGGATCATTGCTTTCCAAAGCTACTCCGCCAGCTAATATATCAACTTACATGGCAATTCACTGGAAGTCCTCTCGATAATTTTAAATAAACTAATGTATTTTTGAACAAGAATTAAAAATGAAGAACTGTAGGCTTATTTACTGACATTTGTGTCATTTAACGACTACAGTAACATTATCAACATAAGTTCCACCATTTTAGTCATAATTCTAAAAAAGCTATTTGGTCATCGTTTATTTCAACAGTTGAGTTCACATTAGCGTTCGCATTTGAACGGCGTTCATATTACTTTCTTGAGGGCCCCTAAATGGAACACTGCACCGGGCCTCAAAAACCCTAGCTACGCCACTGCTCCTTCCCCCAATACCACCTGACTGCAAGGGCGTGGCCGGTGTCGTTATTGGCCCTATATAAATAGAGGTACTGAATTACGGACAAGGAAAACCATTGCCAATCTCAGCTAAGCTTCTATTCAATTATTTGTGTATATTCACTGACTTCGGTCAATTACTGAATAGCAACCATAGAAATGTGTAGTCAGTCTTAGCTAAGCTAATATATCCATCAACCGAATATGTAGTACAGATGTGAATAACATACACAAAACTGCAATCAAAACTCACTTTTTGTATATCCCAAAGGTTTTTAAAACCTTTCATTAAAGCCAAACAGAACTGAAATCGGTCAACACACTGATTCTTGCTAGCTGTTTGAATTTTCGTCGTGGTGGAACCAACCCAAGTGCTAATTTGTAACTTTTCTTATGGAAGATTCTTAAAAAGTTAATCAATGTTTTTATTGACGCAATCTTTTGATTTTGTCTTGTGGAGTATCTCGTTTATCACCGACAACTGTCCAGTGGACTGTTTATTGCAGCCAATCATAAAACAGACAACGAGAGCTAAATCCATAGATAGCTTATCTGTGATGGATGCTGGAAGCCTAACACCTTTATTTTTTGGGGTTTTTAGATCCAACGCTCTGCAAGCTACTCTACACAATCACTCCTTCATATCCCGATCGGTTCAATCTTCAGGTATATCCCGGTCTGCGGCGTCAGCACAAACGTCTTCGCTTCAAACTGCAATCGGTCCGGAGTCTCGGACCGGGGCCCGAAGCGGAAGTTCCGCAGCAACGTAACCAATCCGATCTTGGTCTGCATCAACCCGAATCGCATCCCGATGCAAACGCGGGGTCCTTCACCGAAGGGCAGGTAGCAGTATGGGTGTCGGGATTTGGCCACTTCCGGTAGGAATCGATCCGGATCGAAACGACCTGGGTCAGGGAAGTACTCCGGATCGTGGTGCATCGAGTGGATGGGAATTTGGAACAGGGTTCCTGCAGGGATGGTGAAGTTGCAGCCGTCCGGAGTGTACGGCGAGTTGGAGATGCGGAAGAGGTTGTCCACCGCCGAGTACTTCCGTAGGGTTTCTGTGAGTTGGAAAAGTGCTTATGAGATTGAGTGCCGATTTGATGGAAACTCCTATACTTACCACTGACAACTCGATCCAGATAGTTCATACCTAGCAGAGTATCGTATTTCAACTCTCCTCCGTCCTTAGCGACTACATCTTCAATCTCATTCCGCAATCGATCCTGAATATCCGGATTGTTAGCCAACTCGTACAGACAGAAGTTGATTGTGGTGGACGAAGTCTCGAAACCGGCCGTGAAGAAAATGAAACACTGCGCGGCTATCTCGTTCATCGTGATTCCCTCGCCGCCCGAATTGGGTTCATCGCTGAACTTTCCCTTGTTCTTGATCTCCATCAGCAAATTCAAAAAGTCGTTTCTTTTCACGTTGTTCCCTTCCCTGTAATGCACCGTACTGTGCACCAAACTCATGAAGAACTTGTGAACGTCGTCCTCCACGACCTTCAGCTTGATCTTCTTCGCAAAGTTTTTATAGGCGCCTCCGATGAAGAACTTCAAAAACCTTACCCCGTCAAACCGGTTCGCCTTTAAGCCCATCAACCGGAACTCCGAACTCGGGTTCTTAATCGAGTTACACTCAACCCCGAACGCCACATTACCAATCACGTCCATCGTAAACCGCTGCAGAATGTTCTTCAGCTCGATGTCCTCCTTCAGGCAATTCTCCGCCAAATAGTCCTTCAACCGCTCGGCCACGTTCAGAACCGACTCGAACATGTACTTCATCTTCCCCGAGGTGAACGTCGGAGACATCTTCGTACGCATTGCCTTCCACTGGGCTCCCTCCAGGCTGAACAGATTGGCACTCAGAGGATCCCCCGCCGGATCCACGAAAATTCCGCGATCATGAAACTTGTTGAAATCTTTTACCAGGATACTCTTGCTGATCTCCGGATCGATAACCAGCACTGCCGGCTGGAAGAAGTTCATAATTCCACCGAGCTTCAATCCTCGGCCCTTGAACTCCCAGTACAATCGCTGGAGGATTTCGCAGCTGTGCTCTTTCTGGAATATTCCTCGAACGTTCCCGAATAGTAGGTGAGGATTCTTCGCGAACGGAACGCCTAATCGTGGCCATTTCTGCTGCTCCCGCCTCAGAAAGAAGTAGACGAGCCCCGTTAGGCCCACGAAAATCGTCAAAATCACCGTAACTGGGTCCATTTTCCGAAATGTTAATGATCCTTCTAGGATGAAGCCTTCCAGGTAACTGATAGGGAAGCAAATCGCTGCAGGTCGTATTTATCAGCATAGCAGCTGCTTGGGATGATTGGGAGCAGTACGGCCAAGTGCGAAGAAGTGTTTTCTTGATAAGATTGCACGCGAGAGCCGCCAGTTAGCGCCAGATCATTGTTTACATGCCGAGTCATGGCGCTCCATATATGTGGTGTTGATTGCGTGCTAGACAGGGAGACTTTGTTTGACAAGAAAGGCTTGTACTGGAAAGCTTTCCGTAATCTTTGTGTTTGGTATTCAATCGTTATCGATCCATTAGTGAAAATAAAAGGACGGATTTCAATTTGATCTCGGAATGAGAAACCTTAAGGGGCTGTCCATTAATTATGTAAGGGTTTATGGGGGGAGAATAAATGTTTCATACAATTTATTTTTAATTCTCATTCAAAAAATCTTACCATGGGGGGAGGGGTTGAAAAACCCCGAAAATTGTCTTACGTAATTAATGGATCGCCCCTTAAGAAACTACATTTTCGAGTAAGTCGAAGAGTTATTCCTTCACGTATTCGAATCCTCTGAGCATAATCTCAATTAATCGAATCAAAAAACTACATTTTAGTATTGTACTTTTTAATTCTGCTCTAAATGCTTAATTTTTGAAAGATACGCGTATTTTGACTACCACTTGTAGTACCACTTCTTTAGTACCTATCAGTTTTTCGCATCAACTGACTGACACTGAAGAAACGGGGTTGGTGGTCTGATGGCACCCGCTTCTGCTTGATAAGCACAAGGTTATGGGTTCAATCCCAGGCCCGTCCCTTCCCTCGTACTTTGTAGTTATATATCTCTCACTTGCTTCTGTCTTCCATTCTAAATCTTATCACACTCAAACTATTCGTTCATAGCAAACGCTAGAACCAGAGACGGACAAGAAACCGTTTCACTAACGCTTCCATTCTTCCACGCGCATGCCTTTCCTTACGTCTGATACATTGAGCTCTCGCCGAGCGGTGTCACGAACACGTGCGCAATTTTGCTGGTTGAAAATAGTGCCGTTTGATTTTGCAGGGAACAGCTGATCTTTGTTTTTATTTTCAACCAGCACTCTTTAGGTAGGGTTGGTGACATGTAACGTGTATGTACACGAGCGCAGAAACCACTATAGGCAGTCTGCTAACCACAAAAGCAAACCTCTCTGCCATGCCTTTCCCCCAATCCATACACTCCGCATGAACTGGCGTAGATGCAGTCGGACTCCACGGTCTACAGTGAGCTAGTATAAGTGCAACATCATTTCCTCCCCCTTCCCCACATTGGTCTGCATTTTGACGTGGCAGGCGCCATTATAGCCTAAAAATAGAAGATCACCAGCACTTATACACTGAGGGAATCTGTTAGTCCCAAGCAGTCATTCGGTTGGTTCCTTGTGTAAGTGCAGCTGATCTGGCGATACTGGAGTAGCATCCACGGGCGGCCAATCAAGCTCAAGCTCAAGCTCAACTGACTGATACTGAAGAAGACTATCAAAAAAGGCGTATCTGCCGAAAAATAAGCAATTGTGGCGAAATTACAAGGAACAATACTCAAATCTAGTTTTTTGAGTATCTTTTACTTTAGTTCGGAGTATTGCTCTGGACACCACCAAATCTATTTCATAACCATTTCTGGCGCTATTCATAAGAATTGTTGAACAAATTCTCGGAGGATTCTCTCACTGATTTCAAAAGCAATACCGAAATGAAAACATGATACTTTTGGAATATTCATGGATGAAGTTCCGGTGCGTTACTTAAAACACAGAGAACAGACATGGAGGCTCGAACAAAATTCCATCAAAATCATGTGTAAGGGTAAGAGTCAATCGTCAGCGCCGCCAACTCAGACAGCGCGACATACAAACTCGTATTGACCGCACGATGGCACTAGTGAACGTCAACATACATTGGCACACAAAGCAACGCTAGCGACAAGTGGCAATTTTTGATGCTGACACTAGCGTCAAAGCGTAAAAAGCGGCAAAATTGAAGCTCCTATATTCTGATGACACGGTCGCGTAACAGGAGCATAACGACATACTTTGAAATGCCCCGTACAAAGCTTTACACACGCTGACGATTAAAGATGAACGTCTGTTCTCTGTGCTTAAAAAGCCTTCTAGAACTCTTAGAGAAAGTTTCAGATGATCTATCGAGGAAGTTACACTGTATTCCTGTAGGAAATCCCAGCGAGCTCTTGGGAACAATGCCAAAGAATTGCTGGAGAAAGCCTTGCAGTGAAGTCATGGGAGACATCCTTGAAAACTTTTGAGAAACTCTTGAAGAATTCTTCAAGGTTGTTCTAAAGGACTTCTGAAGAATGTACCGGACCGAAAAGTTTTCGGATGAAGTTCCAATCAATTTCTGTTGAAAGTTTTGGCGAATTCACGAAATCAGTTCTTAATTGCAGGGAAACAAAACCTGGAATAAGAAGGACGTCATCAAAACTCTTGGATGTAGACTTGAAGAATTCTGGGGAAATTCTAATTCATTCTCTGAAATCTCTGAAATTCCTGTAGGAAGTCTCAGAGGGAAAACTCCTGCAAAAAGTTCTATCAAATTCTTTCCTGGAATTAGCAAAGTAAAATGTTCATACTACAGTACAGGACAGAATCACGTTTGCATTGGCCGATTTTCCATACAAAATGGTCAAGTTTGGGGTTTTTGATATCGGCTTCTGGTGCTCTGATTAATTGCAACTTGAAAGTAAAGAATCATAGGAGGAGCAACCGGATAAATTTTGGATGAAGCTTACTTTGCATTCCTAGAAAACTACAAAAGAAAGTTCTCAAAAAAATCCCAAAATAGTTCTAAAAGAAGCTCTATAGAATGCATGAAGAAGCTATTGGAATATATAAATAAATATGAATATATAAAAAATATATAAAAATATATTGAAGAAATTCCAGAAGGATGTCTTGTCATAGAGATGAAAAATTCCTAAAAAAGATATAAAAGATATAAATTACATGTACTTCCTTGAGGGTCCTGCATAATTCCCAAAGGGAGTTTTACAAAAACCCTGAAATTTCTTTTATTTGATTCGTTTCTAGAGAGTTTCTGGATCAAGCCTTGAAGAAAGGCTAGATTTCTGGAACAAAGCTTGGATTTAGTTCCGAAAGAAGTCGCTGAAAGCTCTTATATGAAATCCTGGAGAAATCATGAATGACGTTCCGAAGAATGTCTGGAGTGATTTCTTGGAGATATTCCTGGGAATACTCAAAGGGAACCTCAAAGATATTCTTAAAGAAGCTCTAGAGAACATCTAAACAAATCCTGGAGTACTCTAAAACAGAAATAAGGAATGGGTCCATAGAATTTTAAGAAGATACTTCTGAAAAAATATGAATGGAAAATAATTTTGAAAAATGATGAAATTGCTAAAAATTCTGTAGAATACATTTCCTAGAAAAAAATCGAAATATTGCTGAAAAAAGTCTTAAAGAATTTATAGAAGAAGTGAGTCTCGAAGAATTCCAGGACAATGTCTTGGACAATTTCTGTATGAAATCATTTCGAATGCTTAATGGGCATCCAAGAGAGTTTTGTGAGGTTTATACTATACTTTTCTAGCTTCTTGAGAAAATCTTTTCCAGCTTCTGGGGAGAAAATTTTTCTGCTTCTGAAAAGAAGCTCTTCTTACTTCAAAGGAGAACCTTTTCAGCGTCTGGAAGAAATTTTTACAGCTTCTGTGAACATTTTTTGTAGGTTTTGGAGAGAAATTTTCCCAGCTAATAAGGAGAAGCTTTTCCAGCTTTTTGGACAAAGCTTTGATAGCTTCTGAAAATAAGCTTTTTGAACTTCTAGAAATAAGCTTTTCCAGCTTTTGGGAAGGAGCTCTTTCAGCTTCTAAGAAGAAGCTTCTCCAGCTTTTGTGGAAAAGCTTTTCTTGCTTCTTGGGAAAAGCTTTTCCATTTTTTGGGGAGAACCAAAAGCTTCAGAGGAGAAGGTTTTCTAGCTTTTGGAAGAAGATTTCCAACTTTTAGGAGAAGCTTTCCTTCTGGGGTGGATTTTCATGCTTCTTGGAGAAGCTTTTGTAGCTTTTGGGGAGAAACTTTTACAGCTTCTAGGGAGAAGTTTTCCAGCTTGCTAGTTCCTCGGTTATAACTCCTCCAGCTTCTGAAAAGAAGCTTTTCGAGCTTATGGGAAGAAGCTTTTCCAGCTTCTGAGGAGAAGCTTTTCCATTTTATTAGAAGAAGCATTAACAGATTCTGGGAAGTAGCTCTTCAAGTTTCTAAGGCGATGTTTCAACGCTTGGGACGCTTTCTCACTTCAAACTCCGAGTTGGAAAGAAACCCCGAGAGCAAGTCTTAGAAAAGTTTTTCCGAAGGTTCATGTGGAAGCCGCAGCGGAATTCGAGGAGCTAATTTGAGAGAAAATCTAAAGGTTTTGAAGGAAACATTTTTGGGAGATGTGTTTAATAGTCTTATATCTAATAGCATATTAAATCCGATAACAATTTCTACTAGGTATCACGAACAATTTTTGGATGCAGTCCGGAAGAAATTCCGGGTGGAAGTCCATAGTGAAAATCTGGGAAATCTGCAGAAAGAAGTCAGAGAAAACATTCGGGAGGGTGCCCGGAAGACATTATGGAATGAGGTCTTCAAAATTCTTGAAATGACTCTATAATGATTCTCGCAACGATAACCGACTCTCAGAAGACAGTCCCAGAGGTTTCTCAGGAATAGTTTTACGAGAAGGTACGTAAATCCTTGAAGCAATCTGATAGGAAGTGAGGAGTTTTTGTGAAAATCTTGGAGAAAGTTCGAATAAATGTCCAGACACAAACACGGAAGGAAGTAGCTAATTCAAAAAAAAAATCAGTGAATAGTTTAGAGAGAAGCCTCGGAGTATGTCCTGAAGACTGTTCCAGCAGAATTTCACGAGTAAATACGGTGCATTTCTGCGAGGAAGTCCGAGAAAAAATCTCAGAGGAAATTCTGAAATGATTCTAGCCAGTGGCCCGAAAAAAAAAACTTTTTGCAGAAACTCTGGTAAGAATTCTGGGTAAAAGTTTCGGAGAATTTCCAAAAGCAAGTTAGAGAGGAAGCCCAACATTTATTTCAGAACGAGTTCTAGTAAGAAGTTTTTGTGAATTTCAGAAGGAAGAAAGTGGGTAGAAAACCGGAGGAAAGATTTAGAGGATATCCGGAGAACGTCGGATGTCGGAGGAACTTCGTGAAAAGGTTCGGTAGCTATTGCAGAAGGTTATTTTGAATATACAGTCGACTCTCCACAACTCGATATTCTATGACTCGATATACTCTATAACTCGATGGAATTTTTCGGTCCCTTCAAATTTCCATACACCGTGCTCTCCATAAGCCGATATTTCTATAACTGGATATCTCCACTAGTCGATGTCACATGAGAGTTAAATTTTCATCCAGAACTCGATATCTTTTTAAAAATCATTCTTATTTGGGGGAACTTGGTCTAATTCTTGTTTAGAGGTGAATAATTGCTGGCAAGTTGAAATAAAAGTTGAAAAACATGAAAATATAAGAAAGTAATGCCAGTAAAATAAACGTGATTTTTTGAGCATTTCGAAGGTTTTCAAATACTAGTTTGTAAAACATTTGACAATTCCCGAAAATATAACTTCAAATAAATTCCTGGAAATTCCTAAATAAAGTCTCAAAAAATCCAAAAATCTATACATGAAACCTTTGGAAAGCTCCTAGAAGAGGTTCTGAAAAATTCCTGGAAGTAATCCCAGTCACTTTCTGAAAGAGGTCGTGGATGATTTACGTAGTCCTTAAGAATGTTAGGCAAATGTCCTACCGAATTTCTGAACCAAGTCGGACAGAATACATAGTGGAATTCCAGATGAGTTTTTGGATGAAGCTGACAAGGGAAGGTCACGATGGTGTTACACGGGACTATTTTTGTTACCTAGATTCTACATATCGAAATATGAAAAACCCCAAAGCCTTTCGGATGATGGACCAGCGGTGTAGCCAGGAGGCGCTCTAAAAGGGGCAAGAATGTTCGGAATCTTTACAAACGCCGCTGTGTGCAATTTTTAACAGCTCGCTTCGCAGCAGTACTTTTCCAAAGCTATGGAAAACTGCATCGACCAGCCCAATTTTTAAAGCTGGTTCCAATCAAACAGTCGAAAACTACCGCGGCGTTTCCATTTTATGTTGCGTAGCGAAAGTGTTCGAAGGATTAGTTCATAAGGCTATGTATGCTGCTGCCAAACCGACAATTTCCGAGTTTCAACACGACTTTGTTAAAAACCGATCAACTACTTCGAATTTGTTGTCCTTCACGAATGACGTCTCAACTGCGTTGGAGAGCAAACAACAAGTGGATGCTATTTATTTAGATTTTTCCAAAGCGTTCGACAGAGTTCCGCACGACCTTGCTGTTGCGAAGTGCGATCGCAGCGCATTTGTCAATTTCAACGGCACACGATTTCGTGATTTCGCCATGACATCCGGCGTCTCACAAGGCAGCGTCCTGGGACCGCTAGTATTTGTTCTGTTCGTGAACGATCTCTGCTTTCGCTTGAAATCAGGCAAAGTGCTCATCGCCGACGATCTGAAGATATATCGAACAATCTCGTCTCTTCCCGAATGCTGCGCGCTTCAAGCCGATATAGACGAGCTTCAGCAGTGGTGTATCGAAAACGGCATGGAATTGAACACCAAAAAGTGCAAGTGCATTACCTTCACCCGAAAACAGTCACGAATTGAATTCGAATACTCTGTTGGATCAGAAACTTTGAAGCGCGTCGAATCCATTCGCGATCTCGGTGTCACCGTTGACAGCAAATTACAGTTCAACGAACACATATGCATCGCCACAGCTAAAGGGTTTGCTGTCCTTGGATTTATTCGGCGTTGTACCAGTCACTTCAAAGACATCTACGCTATTAAATCGTTATATTGCTCGCTAGTCCGAAGCATTTTGGAATACGCCGTCTGCGTGTGGTCACCGCATCATACGACGCAGATTATCCGGATGGAAAGAGTTCAACGCTGCTTCATTCGATACGCTCTTCGCCAGCTGCCCTGGATACATCCAACCGATCTCCCGGATTACACAAGCCGCTGCAACCTCGTCGCTCTGGAAACACTCTCGGCTAGAAGAGCTAAATTGCAGAGACTTTTTGTTTTCGACTTGTTAGTAGGTAATGTTGATTGTCCATCGTTGCTACTTAATGTGCTCCATCTCGTCAATTGCGTGAACGTGATCTGCTGTTTGTTAGACGTCATAGGACTTCCTACGGATATAATAATCCGTTGGATAAATGTTTTTGTTCGTTTAATAATGTGAGTGCTGTTTTTGATTTTAATATCTCAAAGTATGTGTTCAAGAATAGGATAAGGAACTTAGAATAAGCTACAGTCTGGGGAATTGTTTTTGTGGTTCAAGACGATGACAAATAAATAAATAAATAAATAAATAAAAGGGGCAATTTTGTACGTATATTATATTATTAAGCTAATTGGAAATTTGATTAAAATATTGTTTTAGTAATTATTGTAATGATAGAGAACAGAATTGATATTGATGTATGTTTAAAATATGTATGTTTTAACATGCCATAGGCGCAATCAGGATGGGTTTCTTGTTGGTATACTATTTCAAAAAAAAAAAAACAAATTTGTTTTGGTATCCATACTCCATGTTAGTTACGCCAATGGCATAAAATTACATTACAAACATACATTAATGCCAATTCTGTTTATTACTATCGTAATAAATACTGAAAAAAATCTTTTTGACAAATTTTCAATTGACTCAATAATATTATATTCGTAAACAATCAAACCTTACTGAGCCCCTCCTGGCTACACCACTGGTCCATCACCCGAAAGGCTTTGGGGTTTTTCATATTTCGACATGGAGATCCTAACAAAAATAGTCCGGTTGTAAACCCCGTGTAACACCATCATGACCTTCCCTTGTGAGAAAGCGACAAAAATTCTAGGAAAACTTCCTGGGGAATTTCTATAAGATTTCTGAAATATAGTGCAAGAAGTTCTGGAAGAAGTCTCTTAATATTCTGGTTTAAAATCTGTAAAAAAAAAACCTGGGAAGATATGCAAACAATATCTAGAATGATTTTTTTCATGGATTACTGTAGAAAGAAACCCTGGTAAAGAAAAAGAAGAACCAGTGAATTTCAGAAGGAAAACTGTAATAATTGGTGGAAAATTTTTTGGAGATAATGAAAAAAAATGTGGGTGGAAGGGGGTGAATTCCTGAAAGATACCCCAGAGAAACATTTAAAAACTAATGGAGAAGGTTCTTTGACGAAATTTCTTGCATTTTTTTGTGAAAGGAGGCTTAGGGAACTTCTAGAAGTAGACAATGATAATTCCTAAAAACAGTTTCGGAGAATTCCAGGAAAACAGTTCTGAAAAATTGCTAAACAAAACCTTTCAAAATCCATGATGGAATTCCACGATTTCTGGATGCAGTTTTGAACAAGTTTTGGAGAAACTCCCAGAAAATTCCTGGAAAACATCCTATACAAACCTTTGGAGATTTCTTGAATAAAGCTTGGAAAGAGTTCTTGTAAAAAATTTTGATGAGCTGTGAAAAACGACCTTTCAGCAAAACTCATTGTGAAAAGATCAGTGAAATGAAGCAAATTCCAAAGGAATTTTTAAGAAACTTTTGAACTACTAGATGAACTTCCGGTTAATGAAGGAGGACCTTTAGAAATTCAGCTGGGTAACTGAAAGTCTCAGAAAATTCCAGCACTAAGACTTGTAGAATTTCTGAACGAAATCGTTTTGCATTCCTAGTTGAATTTCAAGAGAGTCTCCGGATAAATTCAAAACTTTATCCAGAAACTCTCTTGGAATTGAACTAGGAAGAAAGTTACTCAAAAATTCTGTAAAACATTCCAAAAATGTTCTGGGAGATTTGTACAATACGTCTTGTAAAAGGTTCTGGAACAAGTCTTTGAAAATTCTTGCAGAATGTCCTGAATAATTCAAGATTTTCTAGCTTCTGAAAGTTCTGGAGAAAGATTTGTTCACACCTTGTGCGAAGCTTTTCTAGCTCATTCGAGAAGCTTTTTTTGGTTCTGAGAGATACTTTTACGAAAAAATTGTTACAATTTCTTTGAGAAGCTTTTCCTCCTTCTGCACTTGTTACTTTTGTAGCTTAAGGGAAACTTTCTGAAGGCCTTTGCAGCTTCTGCAAGAATCTTTCTCAGCTTCTAGAAGAAGCCCTTCCAGCTTCTGTGACGAAGCTTTTCCAGCTCCTGGAAAAAAATCTTTTCCAACTTCTGAGTAGATTTATTTCCAGCTTCTGAAAAGAAGCTTTTTCAACTATTCGAAAGAATCTTTTTCAGCTTCTGAAAAGAAGCAAAAAAGTTCGAGGGAGAACGTGACAGAAAATCTTTTGAAAGTTTCTTAAGTTATCTGTTTTTACAAGTTTTCAAAAAAGTCTTCTAGTTTTAGAATCTGTGTCGATATTGATAATTTATATTGTAATGAGCTTTAATGTGTCTGGAATCACGCTGGCCAAATAAAGATCTTGAAAACTTCAACATCTTATCGTAATATTCAGATAGCTCCAATAATACTCAACCGATTTGCTGCCTATAATCTGGTACTCTATAGCACACATTTTTTTTATATAGATTGACGTAAAACAAAATGGCCGCCAAAGACATTTAATAAAGAGAATGTCGGTCACTCAAGGAACATCGGAATATCTTAAAAACCAGATCACCAATGATTAATATCGACACGGGTTCTTAAACAAGAAAAGTTTTTTGAGAACTTGTGAAAAAATGGTGCAAAAATATCAAGAAACAAAAAAGTTATCGCGATTTGAATGTGTTTTTGACGGTAAAAAATGAAGCTGCTGGTAGAGGGGTTGAGAGGATGTGTAATAGGGTGCGGCTTATTTTTCAAATGTTCTCAAAACTAAAAATTCGTGTGCTCTAATGAATTCAAATCATATAAGAAGAGAAATCTCAAAGTTTGAGCCAAAACTATTAAGATTTAGAGGTGGCGTGATAGTCTTGAAGGTGGATTTTCAAGTCATAAAAAATGGCCTTCAGTGAAATCACCATAAATCTGGTAATTTCTAAAAAATTTTGAATCTTTTAGCACCATTTTCCTTGTAGAACACCAAATTTGTCTAAAATCTGAGACTATTTGACAATATTTGGCCACTATCATAGGCACTCCTGGAACCTGGTGCCCCCGGAGAAGGGGACACTTTGCAGAAATGAACAAAACCTATCTTGCGACGTATCGAACTTCATGTTTTTGCAAAATATGCACATTGGGAATCATTTCGAGACTTTTCGACTACCATGGACATCCGGGAACTCCCGGGGAAAATGCAACTCGGCGCTTATGTACCAAACCTATCTTGCGACGTATTACTTCATGTTTTCATGAAATATGTATCATTTTTTTTGGATATATTTGATCACTACTATGGATACTTCGGGAACTTGGTGCCCTCGGAGAAGAGGACACCTTGCGATAATGTACGATTCCAGTCTTGTGACGCATCAAACTTCATGTTTCTACAAAATATGTACGTTGGAAATCATTGTGAAACTTTTGTGAACATATTTGGTCAAAACATGGACACTTCGGGAATTCAGTTTTCTCAAGGAAGATGACACTTCATCATACTTCAGGTTTTTGCAAAATATTTACATTGGGAATAATTTTGAAACTTTTTGATTATACTTAGGCACTACAATAGACACTCCGGGAACCTGGTGCCCTCGGAGAAGTGGACGATTATTGTACGGAACGCATGTTCTGATGTACAGGAGATAGGCAAAATGATTGAGATAGGCCAATTTTTAACTAAATTCAAATGCTTATAACTTTATGAAAAATTGATTAATTTGGATACATCCAGAAGCAGTCGACGGAAAATTTGGTTTTGTTTCAGTTACCATCGGCTACCGGACACCGGAGATGTTCCAGATTATCCGAGGTCATATTCAAATGGTATATTCTGTCGCTTGTATTTTTGTGTGATGTGAAGTTTTATAAGTGTTTATAATTTTCCTAGAAACTAGTACTAATAGGAAGTTGAATGTCGACGGACGTATTAAGATTCGTTGGAAATCCTCAGAAATATAACTATTTGCGTAAAACTGGTTCCGGGAAATATAGTCAGAGAGGTTTGCTGGTTTGGTTAGCAGACTGCCTATGCCTAGGCGTAAGGAAAGGCGTGCTATAATGGTGAAGAATGGAAGCGTAGGAAAACGGTTTATTTCTGTCCGTCTCGGGTTCTAGCAAATGCTATGAACTGTGATGTATCATGCATGTAGATAAATGCAAGTTAAAGATATAACTACAAAGTACGCGGAAAGCGACGCGCCTGGGATTGAACCCATGACCTTCTGCTTATGAAACAGAAGTGGTAGCCATTAGACCACCAACTCCGTCTCAAAATAATTATCAATGTACATATTTTGCAAAAATCTGGAATTTGACACGTCACAAGATTAGTTTTGTAAATTATTGCAAAGTGTTCTCTTCCTCGAAGGAATCAAGTTCACGAAATGGTAGTGACCGAGTGATCATAAGTCTTAAAATGATTCTCAATGTACATGTTTTGCAAAAAAAACTGAAGTTCGGTACGCCGCAAGATGATTTCGTACATCATCGCAATATGTCCATGTCGGTGCCCAATGTGGCCAAAAGTCTCACAATGAATCCTAATGTGCATATTTTGCAAAATCGTGAAGTTTGATGTGTCACAAGCGGGATCTTAGATGCAATCAAAAAGTGGCCTAACGGATTTTCGGTATGAACACCCTTCATAAATATCGCCTTCCTTCATCCAGGATTACCATAAAATTCTCTATCACCTTATCCTAGTGCCTCCAGACGACGACATTGTTCTCCCGGAGATCCATTGTGGAACCGATAATAAATTTGCACGTTGTCTGCGAATCCTTGAGGCATAGGTATTTGCCGTTCGTACCACTTCGCCATCCGTATGGCTTTCATCGATTCAAATGCCGACACAATGGCGAATGGGTTTCTCCCTATCTTCCCACTTCCGTTTCCCGCATTGAATGGGTTCGAGAATCGAATCGTTTCGTGCCATTTTGTGGCCACGCGCGCGTTCCAAAGGGAAGCAATAATTTTTCCCATCCGTGACAGACCGTACAAATGTGAACGATTGGTCTTTTTGCAGGCTACAATGGCTTAGTCTAATTAAATTTTATCGATTTCTTGCAATGAAAAGAATTGAACGATAAATATCATAAGAAAGAGCGCATGAAATTAATCCTGGATGTGCCTGAATGTATGCCAAATTCGTGCCTCGGCACGAAAGTAGTCTACATCTAGGCGAGTTAAATTTCGACGAGCTTTAAATCTCCCATACGCACCGATCCGTGATGGTTTTGTGAATGTTTGAGAAACTCGCTACGATAACCTCCTGTCAGCCGGTTATGCTTCCGAGAGTCAAAGTTTCAGTTAGTTACTACGGTTTCCCAACGATGTCAAAACAACTTTTTCAAACTGTACCTTCAACTTGGCGATTTGTTCGGAGCTGGTGCTGCTTTTTGTGCGCTCGGATAAACGGTTACTGGCAGCACCCTCTTCAAGTATTTCTGTTTTGGGGAAGAAGCAGGGCAGCAGAATGTGCCACATTCTCGAACGAGGGGTCTGAGGACGGACGACGGAGGGACAATACCGGGAATGGCAGGCTATTTAAGGCGCCAATAGAAAATTGAAAATGTTTCCTAGAAGATTGACAACTGCTCCATAATTGCTATTGGCTTAGGTATAGAACAAAATCAAAAGATTTCGTGAGAAAACCCCAATATAATGACAGATTAAACGTTATAAGAATATGAGAGTAATGAACAATGAACGAAAGGATCAATCTGTTTTTAATGAATATTTTCAGTAAGGCCCTTTTATGTCCAGTTTGGTCCTTCTAGGTATCCCATTATCAGATAGACCCTTTTGAAAATCATTTTCAAATGTTACGCTTCATTTTCATATCCAGCTTTTTACGAATGCTACTATCTGCCGTCAACGTGTTCGCTTTCTGTTAGGGATCGGTCGATTTGGCGTTTGACTTGGGTCCGCTAAAACGACCTACCAGAAAGCGAGCATGTTGGCGGCTGCCATTAGCAATGGTGCAGTTTTTTAAACAAAAGCATTTTCATTTTCTTAAAAACTTTTTCCCACCGCAAACTGCACGACAAAGTTATCCGCTGCATCTTGTTTGGCTTGTGTGACAGGTTTGGGAACAACGGATAGGGATGTTACTGCTTCTGATGAAGATGATGACGATAGTGATGTCGACAGTAGACAAATAGTTTGGGGTGGTCCGTTATTTGAGTACATCAGTGGGAAAGGGAATCATGTTCTCAATGTTTGAAGACTTGTAGACCAGTTCGGAATTCCAAGAACTGGATGAATTCTGATACTCTGGTACACGAAACTGTCAAGCTAGACAGAAAATGAAAAACCGAATAAACCGATAACTCACAGTTCAGCGAACTAATTAGTCTGAATGAGTAGCAAATTCAAATCCCACTCAATTCGCAAAACTTTAAAAGGATTTCCACTGAATTTCTAACACCGTCCAATACTACTAAAAAGGATTGTAGAGTTCAGCGTAATCTTTTTGTCTGTAACGAACCTGTCTTCTCCATTGCCACCACCATCACTAACCACTAAAGCTTACGAGAGCCCGCAAAAAGTTTGCCCATTAACTGCTCCGTGGTAGCGCTAGTACCTAAGCCGGGCAATTTTATTTCATTTTGGTTTTACTTCGGAAAACTATGACGCTCAGTACGGTTGAGTCGGCTGGTAATTGTCTCGGCAAAGTAGTGTCAAGAGTTGCAACCGACCGTGAAATTTTAACGTTTATCAGTGTTTATGAAGAGATGGAAGAGACATAAATTAGTTTGTGTGATTTATTTTCATCAACTTTGTTGTTTCGCTCCTGGTTTGATTTCATCTTACGTTTTTTTTCTTTCTTTTATTCGTTTTGTTTGCATGCAGTCATTGGTCAGACGGCTACTTTCGTCAGTAAGTAGAATTTTTAAGTGCAGAAATAGGATTTCAACACATAGATGTAACTTAAATGGGCTTAGATATCTTAAGCATGTCAAGCATTTGACAATACCGACGCCTGCTGCATCGTATCACATTTGAACGAAGTTCTTTGAAAAATTCGATCTGATTTCTGAATAATGAGAAGTGTGACGCATTGCAAGAAAATAAAGTTTTGTACGACCACTGGTACAAAACTACACGTTTCCTGGTTTGAATGTCCGACTTATATCTCGTATATATGAGTGAAAGACCATTTTCTGACTTTTTGGGCACAGGACGAACGACCCGAACAATTACTTTTATCACCAATACATAGTAGTCATTCGAAGGCTCGAACTTCGTAATCGTTCATGCAATAGGGTCCTAAAGCTCTGTCCCAATTTTAGTACCAAACGCTTAAGCTTAGGCCAAAAACACATGTTTGCTTAATTTTTAAATGATTTTCGTTGGTTTTACTTCAAAAAACTTTTTTTTACGATTTTTGAGATTTTGTCACACTTTTTGGATTAAACTCAAATTTTGGGTATACAGTCAGTTCTCCTATTAGGCACATGGTTGGGGGGGCGTAATAGAAATCTGCGTTATAGGAGACCCAGGGCTTATGGGATTTCATCACTTTGGGGGTGTTGTTGAATATCTCGTATGCCAAAAGGGATAGCACAGTACTGTCTTCGGCGAAGTTTTAGTGCTAAGTACTATCTACCTTTAGGAGTTGAGGATCATCCATTTAGTAGAGAAGCTCACCCACGGCTTCTTGTTTGCATTTTTCACTACACGTTGGACAAAACAAGTAGGGGAACGGAGTGTAAAATGCGCATTGGGGTGAAATGCGCCACCCTCGTTTTGAACGAACGACGTCCTTTGGGACGCTGATTTTCACTCGAGATAATAGAAAATGTAATAAAAATCGTGAAAAACTCTAAAAAACGCTTTTCGCTTTTTTCGTTGTAGTTTTGTGTTAGTTTCTAGGTCATTTTTCAGGTCGATAAAAACAAAACTTTTGAAACTATCACCGATAATCGCCTTGTGCACTCCCATAGTTTGTATTCTATGCGAAAAAAGCATCGAATTTATCCTTAAAAAGCGTATTGAAGGACTTAAACTTGTATCAACTCGTGTGGAAAAACGGCCACTTCTATTTCATAACACCTAAACAGCCGTTTGAATTAAACTTCCACGTTGTAGTTACGTGCCAATTGGAACCTTACAAATGCACATTTTTCGAATCACCATGTATAGGGTAACGTATATAACTTGGACATGCATATAATTTGGACAGGCTAGTCGTTTAGTATGCTCATTTCCAATGAGATGGTGAGGAATATATGTACGGGAAATCATGTATTGCATTATTAAAACACTATGCTGATTATTAAGAATAACGATTCCCATAACAATTACAAATTGGCTTCATAAATATCAAAATTGTAAATTGTATCAACAGAACATCTGTGAAACCTACGAATGCAAGAGGATGTACATTTTAAGAACATACATTAAATGCAATAATAGCGCTCAGAATTGGCATTCATAAAAAATTTATAAGTGGCAACATGATAAAATATGTCTAAAATTTAAGCTAAGTTCATTTAAAATCTTAACATGAGTATATAAGGCATAAATCAGGTGATGTCCAGAATATATTATGGTTTTTGTTCAGTTGATATAATTTGGCCATCTGATGAAACACACTGAATGCATGCATACTTGCAGGCGTTTTTCGTGGATCTGATGATATATGCTTGCATTACATGAAATTATTGATTATCACTAATATACACATTCGATAAGCGAAAACATGCATAAGTCACATGTAAACTCCTAAAATTTTATGTTATGATCGTCTTTTTAAGAAACCATTGCATGGATATTGAGATAACGCCCCTGTCCGAATTATATTCACATGAGGGTGTCCAAAATGTATATTTGGTGTCCGAAATGTATAACAGACAGGTCGCCAAAAAACGCTATTTTGGAAGCTAATACTACAGTTTGTAAGCTTTTGCTCCCCAGAAACTCAAAGTACAATGGGTAATGTAAGTAACATTAGGTAATAAAATATTAGTATATAATGCAGTTAATCAATCGCCGTTTCCAGACATATCCTTAGCCTGTCCAAAACACATAATTTACCCTACTATAATCGAACATCCATAACTATAATAACATCTGATCAAACGCTCTTATGTATGCAACGTAGGGGAACTGGGGGTATTATGCCTGTAAGCGTGAGGTCCAAAAAAGCGCGTGAAAACGGGTCACAAGGCGGACAAACTACCGGCAAAACTTTCGGGAAAAACGGGATGAAATCAAACGGCGTGTGTGGCTTCAACAATTCAATTCGTACAACTACTGTATTTTGCTTCTGATGTTGGGGGTTTATATAATTCGGCAATTCAATAGGCAGAAGGCTCAAAAAAGGATGACAAAGGAGAATTTAAGAAAAAGGGAGAGATACAGAAATTTTGGATGCTGCTTTCAATTGCTTGGTGGTAGCAGCCGCCCGTGCGGGGAAATTTATCTGCATTGCTTGCTGATGCTACGAGTAGGGTAGCGGTCCCCATTCTTGCGCCAACATAATCCGCCCACCAAATTACGAGTAGGAATTTCCACTCCATGTCTTCCAGGAACGTACTCGTCGTTGTCGAGAGGGAACCGTCTAAGCTTCCTGACGTCTCGACGGAAAACTCCCTTAGCTGTCTTGACCGCAACCACTCTGACGTGTCCATCATTTCCGGGGAAAAGCTCTTGAACACGGCCCAACGGCCACTGCTGAGGCTTCTCGTTGTCGTCAACCAGGAGCACAAAATCACCTTCGGCAATGTTGGGGGATGATTGTTGCCATTTTGATAGCTTCTGCAGTGACAGAACGTACTCGGACTGCCACCGAGCTCTAAAATCCTTGGTGACTCGCTGAACATATTTCCACCTTGATAAGGAACTAACTTGTTGTTCGAGATGGTTGACCTCAGGCAAAGCGTCCAAGGGGCGACCGATTAAAAAATGGGCGGGCGTGAGCGGCTGAGGATCCGCAGGGTCATCCGAAATTGGAGAAATCGGACGAGAGTTCATGCACGCAGCAACCTGGGCAAGAAGAGTGCTTAATTCTTCAAAGGTGTAATTATAGTTACCTCCGATTTTGTTGAGGAAGGTCTTCGCCACCTTTATTCCAGCCTCCCACAGCCCACCGTGATGTGGAGATCGAGCGGGTATGAAGAGCCATTGAACCTGTTTGTCGGTGAAAAAGTCGTTGACTTCATCGCTGTGTTCAGTTGCATCAATTTGCTGGTATAGCTCACGGAGTGTCCTAGCTGCGGCTCGGAAGTTCGTTGCATTATCAGAATACATCTTGCTGGGCACTCCGTACCGACTGGTGAACCGGGTGAAGGCAGCGAGAAACGAAGGGGCACTTAGATCCGATACTGCTTCTAGGTGCACTGCTCGTGTTCCCAGGCAAACGAACAGCGAAATGTATCCTTTTGATGGCACTGCTCCACGTGTTCTTCGTCCGACGATGTTCACCGGACCGGCGTAATCAACGCCTGTGATGGCAAACGGAGGCAGTGGCTTCAATCTGTCGGCAGGTAGCTGTCCCATTTGTTGGTGAATGCGAGCAGGTTGGACTAGATTGCATTTCACACAATCACGACAGATCTTTCGGGCGGCACTGCTGCCGCGTAGTATCCAGAACCGAGTCCGTGTAGCAGCTAATAACGACTGAGGGCCACAGTGGAGATGCTCTTGGTGCTCATGCAGAAGAATTAACGATGTCAATATCGAATGTCGGGGCAGCACGATCGGATGCTTGTTGTCGTAACTGAGATCCGATTCTTGGAGCCTGCCGCCCACCCTGACGAGGCCGTGCTCATCCAGGAATGGATTGAGTTGTCGTAGCGAACTACTACGATCGACGCTAAGACCTTTCTGCAATCGACTGAGCTCCCCGGAGAAATTTTGTTGTTGTGTGTGCTGCAGGTACTTTCTCAGAGCCGATGTGATTTCATCTGGAGAGAGCCGGGTAGAGTCTCGGAACTCAGGGTGTCCAAAACGAAGAATGCGAGCTGTGACTCGGAGAAGGATTTTGAGATCCGGGTAGTACCTGTCCATCATGTCGTACAAAAAACGATTCTCATACACAATGAAGCAAACCACGGCTGTGGTTCGTTGCTCTCTGTCTACGTGCCGTCGATCAATAGTGTCCAAATCGCTGTTTGGTGCTGTTTCGTTTTTACTCTCAGATGGATCCCAGGCTGGTCCGTGCCACCAAAGAGTATTAGTGTGAAGCTGTTCGGGAAAGGCTCCCCGAGAGATTAAATCCGCCGGATTGTGAAGAGTACCGTGAGTGCAGTTGATGGGCGGAAGGTGAGTGGATATCTCTGCGACACGATTAGCCACGAAGGTTTTCCACTTCGCAGCGCCGCCAGCCAGCCATGCCAAGACAACCTTGCTGTCGGAGAACGCTCGCACCTCATAGAAGATCGTCGTGGAAAGAGCAGCTCTGACGTTGGTGATCAATCGTGCGAGAATAACTGCCGCACACAATTCAAGCCTGGGTGTAGTCGTTCTGCCGTTGCCAATAGGTGCCAGCTTCGATTTAGCGCAGAGTAGATGGGACGAAGTACTACCGTCGTTGCCCACAGCTCGAATATAGATGCAAGCGCCCATGGCCACATCAGATGCGTCGCAGTAGCCGTGCAGGTAGAGACGAGTCCAGTTGCGCATGTCGATTACACGTCGGGGAATCTGAAACGAGTTGAGAAGCGAGAACTTTTGCACCAAAACTAACCAATCGTTGGTTAACTCACCGGGGGGAGTTGCATCCCAGGCCACCTTCAGCTCCCACATACGCTGCATCACCAATTTTGCCTTCACTATGACTGGTGCTAGAAGGCCGAGGGGGTCGAATAGACTAGCGATCTGCGATAGGATGCTGCGTTTTGTGGGCTGAAGGATCTCGGTTGGTTGGTAGGAGAACTGGAACTCGTCACTGCACGGCTGCCACTGCATTCCAAGGGCCTTGATTGTACAGCTACCGCTCTCCTCAATCGGAATTTTCATTTCCAGGTCAGCAACAGGAACTCCTTCTAATACTGCCGCGCTGTTCGAAGCCCATTTCCGGAGGTGGAATCCGCCGGCGCCAAACATTTCAATGAGCTGATCTCGTAACAACCTTGCTTCTTCTTCAGAGTCTGCGCCGGTGAGAACGTCATCGACGTAGATGCCCTTTTCCGCCTTCTCAACGGCTGCAGGATAGTGCTCCCGATAGGAGTTCAAAAGTTGCTGCACGCATTTCGTCGCTAAATAGGATGCGCTCTTGGTCCCAAAGGTAACGGTATTTAGACGATACTCCTCTATTGGATCATTCTTGCTCCACCTCCACAGAATTTTGAGGAAGTCACGATCGAGCTCATGCAGCCATACCATGCGATACATTTGCTTCGCATCACCAACAAGAACGATTGGTGGGAAGCGAAATCGAACCAATATATTGATCAGGGAGTCCTGAACTACGGGGCCACACATCAGCACATCATTCAGAGAGAGACCACTGGTAGTTTTTGCCGACGCATCGAACACCACTCGGCATTTGGTGGTCGAACTTGTTGATTTGACCACGCAATGGTGTGGGAGATAAACTGATTTGCTTGCGGTGGTAGTATCCTCAACGAGTGACATGTGCCCAAGATCAATGTATTCCCGGATGAACGCATGGTGCTCACTTCTGAGCGGTAGGTTCCGGTCAAGCTTTCTCTCTATATGGCGAAAGCGTTTCTCTGCAATTAGTCGGGACTCACCTAACTGATTGGGATCCATCAAGAATGGGAGACGCACAATAAATTTTCCCGTCTCATCGCGAATGGTGTGGTCAACAAAGTGTTGTTCGCACCGTTGCTCTTCTTCGGTGAGATGGTTCGACGTTGGAGCGTACTCCTCGAGTTCCCAAAACTTACGCAACTGCTGAGAGAGATCGTCGTCGGTGGAAGTCAAGAGGCAGGTCGAAGCGTGAGATCTAATCGAAGTGTTCGAATCGTGATAACGACCAGCGACCACCCAGCCGAGCTTGGTGTTTTGTAGTGTTGGCAAGCTGTCGTCGGGACTGAGGGCGATTTTGCCAGGCTCGAGCAGCTGAAAGAATAATTCAATGCCCAGTAAAACTTCTACCTTACCCGGGCGATGGAAGAGTGGATCGGCCAGATGAATTGATCCTGGTATAGGCCAATCATCGATATGCGCTGGCTTGCAGGGAAGCATTTTGGTAATTCTTTCTAACACCATGCATGATACGGAGGTGCGATAATCCGTACAGCGAGAAGCAATGATGATTTCGGCGCATTTATCGGCGTGTGCTGGGGTGGAAGAAATGCCTTCGAGATCCATGTTGGCTGCTGATGTTTTGAGACCAAGTTGTCGGCAAAAATCATGGCTGATGAAGCTGACTTGCGATGCGCAATCTAGAACGGCACGACAGGCGTGAGGCCGACCATGGCAGTCCAAGACATTGATGGCAACGGTTGCTAGTAGGACGCTTGACGCATCGAGGCAGGTTGGTGAGTCGAGGGCCGAAATTAGGGACTGAGCTGCAGTTCCAGGATTTGCAGGGGCTCTGACTGATGAGGATGTTGAAGGTTGTGAAATTGCGAATGACGAAACTGGGTGAAGCAAGGTATGGTGAGGTAAGTTGCATTTCCTACACGTACCTGATTGGCAGCTTTCACCGGAATGTATTTTCAGGCAATTGTTGCACAGCCTCATTCTAGTGACGTGAGCGAGTCGATCTTCGTAGTTCATGTGAATGAACTTACCACATTGGTAGAGATGATGGCTTTGCTTGTTGCAAACGTTGCAAAACGGAGGGTTCGTGGCGACGAATGCGGTAGCTCCTCGGTTTTGAGGTGTGGCCTTTAAAGGTTGCTTGAAGGGCACACTGATTTTCGGTTTACTAGGTTGAGCGGATTGGAGAGCGAAACTGCGGGACTCGACGAACTTGAGGAAGCACTGGAGGTTGATGTTCGCCTCATCCATTTCGGCCATCTTCTGGCACCACAAATGCTTGGTATCGGGATCCACCTTTTCGCTCAGTATGAACAGAAGCCACGTGTCGCGGTCTTCCCTATTCATTGCTTTGAGGGCCCGAATAACCTCATCAGACACGTCATGAAGCGATCGCAAGCCCTGTGATGAGGATGACGTCAGAGCTGGCTGAGCTAGAAATCGCTTGATGTGTTGATTAGCGATCTCACGTGGTTTGTCATACCTGGATTTCAGCTTCTGCAGTGCCGATTGATAATTGGCATCTTCAATTTTCAGGTGGGAAATCAAAGATGCAGCTTCTCCGGCGAGGTTGGTTTTCAGGAAGTACAGCTTCTGGCTGTCCTTCAGTGACGGATTTTGATGCACCAAGCTGTCGAACAAGTCGTAGAAGGATTGCCACTCTAGGTAATTCCCGCTGAAAATGGGCATATTCATCCTAGGCAGCTTGAGATCCGAGAGAGGAGATGCTGGAGCGTTACTGTGCACGACGGCCGAGAAACTAGGGCCGGCAGCCATATTGGAAGACATCAATCTAAGAAACTCGGCCTGCTGATCGGCTAGCTGTCTGATGACGTCGTTCGGCGGAATTTGCTGAGAAACGACACCATCACGATCCTTCACTACCTTTAGCATTTTCAATAAACGATTCTTCAATGCTCTGTAGCATGCTTCGAAACGCCCTTGGCGGTGCACTGCGTCATCGTAAGCTTCGTCATCTTCACTATTGTCCAGAATCTTCTTATGTACTGAACAGAACGCAGCCCACACATCACTCAAAGCGTCCAGCTCGATTTGAATATCGACTTCTTCGGCTTCTTCTGGTCTTATTTTGTCCACCGTATCCGAAATACGTTTCAACCGCGGTTCGAGCGATTTACGTTCGCGGATTAGCTTATCCATCCTGGTGAATTTCACGCACTTGTCGTTCAACAAAAGTCACTGTCCGACACAATTCTCACTTGCTGCTTTGTTCTGCACCACTATTATGCCAAATGGCAGAAGCACTCGGGGCCGATACGGCGGCGACGGGGCCAATTTACGGGCACTAGCGGTCACAGACTACGCGGTTCGCGGCGAAGACTTCGCGATCCGGTTCGATGGACCATATGTAAGCGTGAGGTCCAAAAAAGCGCGTGAAAACGGGTCACAAGGCGGACAAACTACCGGCAAAACTTTCGGGAAAAACGGGATGAAATCAAACGGCGTGTGTGGCTTCAACAATTCAATTCGTACAACTACTGTATTTTGCTTCTGATGTTGGGGGTTTATATAATTCGGCAATTCAATAGGCAGAAGGCTCAAAAAAGGATGACAAAGGAGAATTTAAGAAAAAGGGAGAGATACAGAAATTTTGGATGCTGCTTTCAATTGCTTGGTGGTAGCAGCCGCCCGTGCGGGGAAAGTTATCTGCATCGCTTGCTGGTGCTACGCGTAGGGTAGCGGTCCCCATTCTTGCGCCAACAATGCCCATAGGGGGCAAAACGCGCCACCATCGATTTGGACGAACGATGTGTTTTAGAATGCTTTTTTTCACCCTGGATCATAGCAAATAGATAAAAATGCTTTTCCTAATATTTTTCCATGTGTTTTTCTCAACCAAATCTATAAAATCGTATAGAAACGTTTTTCGCTGTTTTCGTTGCAATTTTGTGCGATTTTCAATGTCATATTTTAGGTCGATAAATAACCAAATTACTGAAACTATTGCCGAGAGCCAACTTGTGCACTATCATAGTTTGTATTACGTGCAAAACATATGTTAAATTTGACCTCAAAAAGCTTATTGAAGGACCTAAACTTTAATCAACTCTGGGGGAAAAACGCCCACCCCTTTTTCATAACACCAAAACAGCCGTTTGAATTCAAATTCTACCAAACGTAATGCCACGTTGAAGTAACGCAAAAATTGGAACCATGGTACGAAGATACTCTATGCCCTGGGAAGTCGAGAAAATTTCTAACCCGAAAAGATCCTAGACCGGTGGGATTCGAACCCACGACCCTCAGCTTGGTCTTGCTGAATAGTTGCGCGTTTACCGCTACGGCTATCTGGGCCCCCACGCAAAACGTTTTACTGGCGTTTTACCACGCAAAACAATACATATGCAGTTAAGCAAGCATTTTTTTTTTTAAATTAATTTATAAACCCCAGAAAAGTTAAAATGGATAGCAGTTTCTACTATTTGGTAGAAAACATGTTTTTCTATCCGACCATAATTAAAAAAGAGCATAAAATAATGTTTTTCACATCTTAAATCACTGTTCTCCTTAAGGTGAAGATGTATCGAAGCTAAAGTTCAAATTTTCAAGAGCACGGATCTGGAGAACCAAACATCCGTTTAAGCTGAAAACCTAATCGATTGGTCACCACCAGCTAGTGACCAATCGATTTAGTTTTCAGCTTGAACGAATGTTTGGTTCTCCAGATCCGTGCTCTTGAAAATTTGAACTTTGGCTTCGATTCATCTTCACCTTAACGTGGGCAAACTACCCCCAGTCCCCCTATATGCAAACATGATTGCGCATGCGCGTACGGCTAACGCCGAGCTCAGATGGCGCGTTTTACCCCGCAAAAAATAAAACTGCAGATAAGTAAGCACTTTCTAAAAAATGGATTATTAACTCAAAAAAAAAAGGAAAATCGATGGCTGTTTCTACTATTCGATAGAAAACATGTTTGTCTATGAGATAATGATTAAAAAAGAGATTATAATAATGTAATTTATAGCTCAAAACGCTTCCTTTCTTAGACGGCGCGCTTCACCTCCAGTTACCCTAAATCAACGGGTTACATGCATGGCCTGATTCGCTACTCACTGCATAGTAACGCACATGCGCTAGTGTCTATGCACAAAAAATCGCTAAAAGTAGACAAATGTTAAAGCTACTAATATTAAATATGACAACTTTTCCGAAGACGTCTTACTAAAAAATCAAGATCCTGACATATATGCGAATCAAAAATTATATGCTTACTTGCACTGCGTAATGGTAAAATTTTGAATCTAGTTCATCAAAGGAAAACTGCCATTGAAATACTACACAATATTACCGAAAACGCTATCTTTCAAGGCAGTCAGGGTCTTGATATACCCACGGAACAAAACTTACTTGTTGAAATAGTTTATGGAAGATTGCAAGTTACTTTTCGAAAATTGATATAAGTTTTAATATTTCTCCATGAATGTTTGCTAATAGGGTCCTAAAGTACCAAACGCTTAGGTTTAGGATAGAAACACATGTTTACACAAGTTTTCAATAATTTTCGTTGGTTTAAGTCCAAAAAACATTTCTTTTTACGGTTTTTGATTTTTGATTTAAACCTAAATTTTGGGTATATTTTGTTTTCCGTGTCCTTTCCAAAATGTCAGATATGAACAACCCCAGTGTTGAAACTAAAACCCCTGTGGCATTTTCGTCGAAAAAGTGAACATCGAACATGATCAAAAGTGTCAAGGTTCATATTTGGAACCATTTTTTAAATTAAAGTTTAAATATTTTACCTAGCCGTTATTTGAGCTGGAAAAATTGCTAAAGTAGATGCAACAACATGTTCTTTCATATTATTAAATCAAAACAAGAATTCATAAAACAAATTTAGGACTCAATTGAGGCATGATTTATTGACAGGCTTGTTAGCATCTCCAAAAATGTATTTCACTAAGTTTACTCATTCTAATTTATATGCTAATGACGTGCAAGCTATTTCTAACCATCACATAATATCCGTGTAGTATAGTAATCAAATTGTCGTAAATTGTTCAATGATCATTAGATTCCATCATCATCATGCTACATCAGTAGCTACTAAACTAAACATGTGATTCACACTGTTCTACCGCGCCCCTTCCATCTTTCCTCCAATGTTATAAGCTTACTCTCCTCGTTTTGCGCCATCCGAAGTTCTGCGCGTGTCAAAAGTGACGCAATCGCACCGCGCCTCAAATCCGTTCCACATTCAGCCAGATGCCACCTTCCACCTCGGCAAACTGTGACTTGGGATCGTACCGAATCGGGAACTGAGTTTTCTCATTCACAGTAAAACGCAACCTTGTCAACAGCTGGGCAATTCCAAACTTAACCTCCACCAGAGCAAAACGCATCCCGATACAATTCCGTGGACCATCTCCGAACGGAATGAAACTGTGCGAATGACGGGCGTTGATCGCCTCCGGCGTGAACCGGTCCGGATCGAAGCGTTCCGGATCGGGGTAGATGTCCGGGTCGTTGTGGATGGCATGAACCGGAATCATGATCATGGTGTCCCGTTCGATGTCGGTTCCGAGCGAGTCGATACGGTACGGATCGTTGGCCAGCCGAATCAGGTTGCCCACTGGGGGATGCTTGCGAAGGGTTTCTACGAATTTGAAGGGGTATTCAGATTGTGTGGAAGTTGTAGATCAATTGAGAGACTTACCGTTGACGACCTGCTCCAGATAGGTCATTTCCTTAATCGCATCGTACGTGAGGTGTCCACCGTGCTTCGCCAACACGCGTTGAACTTCCAGGCGAGTCTTTTCCTGCACTTCTGCGTTGTTGGCCAGCTCGAACAGAGCAAACGAAACGGTCGTCGAAGTCGTTTCGAACCCGGCGAAGAAGAACAGAAAAGCTTGAGCAGCCAACTCGTTCAGTGTGATTTTTTCCTTCGATTCCTCCTCATGATCCTCGATCGTTCCCTTGTTCTTCAACTTCAGCAGCAATTGCAAGAAGTCCTGACGCATCACATTGGTCTTCTCGCGGTGATCCACCGTTCCCCGAATAATATCCATGAAGTAGTCCGTAACATCCCTAGGAAACTGCCTCAATCCCAACTTCTTCGCCAAGTCACGATAGCTCAACAGCGCAAATATCCGAATCGTCTCCCAACGTCCAGGTTTGAAAACCGAATCGCCCTTGTTCAGCAACTCCGAGCCCTCGTTCTTCAACGCGTTCGTCTTCAATCCAAACGCCACCGAAGAAATCACATCACTGGTAAACCTTTGGGCTAGTGGCTTAATATCTACCGCCTCCTTCCGGTCCAAATACTTATCGAAACACGCCAAGAATTCCTCGCCAATTTCGCAGATCGTCAGGTACATGTACTTGATCTTGCCCGAAGTGAACGTCGGACTTAGCTTGTTACGCAAAAAGCGCCACCTCTCGCCTTCGATCGAGAACAGATGCGCCGACAGGGGATCGTCCTTCTCGTTGTAGTACATGCCTCGATCGCGAAAGCTGTTGAAATCCTTCACCAGGATCTTCTTGATCAGATCTAAATCGGACACGAACAGAATCGGCTTCACCGAGAGGTACATCCCGATGGCTTTGTGGGTCTTGTGGTAGGTATCGTAGACCCGCTTCAGAACATCGACGAAGTGGTACTTCGTGCCCATGCCGTTGAAGGATCCTAGCGGTAGCGATCCCGGCACTTGAGGGACATTCCTGTCCGCCCAGTACGAGTACTTCCGGCGGAAGTAGGTGTACAGCAGCCAAACGATTGGCAGCACCAAATACAGCACCGTATTGTATAATCCCATGTTTCTCTGGTAAGACACCGAAAAAGAAAAAGTAAAGTGAACGCGACCGTGGTCTGCTCACGACTGATTTGGGGTACGATTCTGCTGGACGCCTCTTGCCTGAACCTGGGTGTGCGCTCAAATCCAATGACTTAGCACGGTTTCGAGTGTGCGCGACGAGAACAAACAAACTGCGATGATGATGATTGGATTTCGAGCCTCTGTAAAGTTTGTAAAGATTAGATAGGATATCTATCTGCGGCTCGAGTTGATTGAAACCTGTTTAATTCGTTGGAAGCTCTGCAGAGGTGAATGATGAAATCTGCTGAAAATTGAGCCGTGGGTGTTAAGCTGATTTGAATTTTAATAAATTTGTCAGATTACAGGTGATCCATCGCAAAATAGGCTAACAAGGGTTTCATTTAGATTCTGAAGTATGTAACTCATTAGATACATACAAACAAGTTATTTACTATACAACTCTGGTAAATGACAAAAAGTCTTTTCGTGAGTAATGAAATGTTCGGTAATCCAATCCGCATGCTTTTTTTTTAATAATTTAGCTCAATACGCGTGGTAAAGATGGATAAATTATGATTGAAATCATGAAAAAAATCTCACGTGCTCAGGTGAGATTTGAACTCACGTCTCTTGTATATTAGACGAGTGATTTGTCAGCTAACCTACCGAGCTACTTGCTGACCCAACTCAGAAAATAACAAGTTTCGACATCAAATCCCAATAGTTTACGCAGACCCATCTTTTGTGATTTTGATTCTTATTCTATATCGTCAAAAGTGGGTATCCAACTTGATGATCTTGTATTATTCGTTACTTGATAAAAGATGGGAAATTTTGTAAGGAAAAACTTTTCCGAAAACATCATACCTCAGAGTTCCCCGCCACACAGTTCCAAAAATTCCTGGCATAAATTACCCATTCACAATATTTGACAAGTTTTGATCATTACAAGTGTTGTGGAACATGTTTCAGAGTTGCAGACCCATCTTTGGGCATAATCACCATTTTTTGGTTTTCATAGAACAAAATGTTAACAAAATAGTGGTTTTCCATACATTTTGAGACTCTGATTTTTTTCACAAAACGAATGTTTAGGCAAACCTAGGCAAGATCATTCTTCTCTAATCGATTTTTTAAACTTAAAAGAACATTCGGACAAGATATCTCTGCCGGGAGGGGTGGAGGTGTATGATATGAATAATCTGTCCTTTTATTATTTTAAGTACCTACAATAATAGTTGTGAATTTGATGGGGTTAACGAGTAACGAAAATAAATTTGCATGCGGGAAAGTTTAATCTAGGTAAAAATGAGTAACCGCCCAGAAAAGCTTATGCTAAAACTAAAATTACGCATGTTATGATAAAGATGTTCGGCAAAGTTGAAGCTTTGAGAATTTTCCAAAATGGCCATTGAAAATTTCATATTCTGATAATAGATGGCAACACTGCTCGATTGTTATCAAATGAGCCAATTATATGGGTGTATAATTTGCAAATACCACAAGATTTCAAAGATAACGCTACTGAATGTTAATGTGGCTGGCAACACAGTTTAAGAAGGATTAAAACTTTTGTTTAGAAGGATTATTTAATTTTTGCGGATATCTCAAGTAGCTGTTAAGTAGCTCAATGACTATCATTATGTCAGCCATGAAATTCGGAATTTTGCTACTAGGCAGCGCTAGTGAGCATGAAACTTTTATTATGCGGATATCTCAGGATGCTAATCACTTAAAGCTAAGCTCATTCGTTTAGGCAGCCTTGTTGACATTGCAGCTCGCAATTCAAAGTGAAAAAAACTCAATCCCTTTGTTCATTATCATCATTTAAAAAAAAAAGCGTCAAGGCAATACAAATCGATTTTCTTCAATTCAAAAATATGACATGATTTAGCAACAATCATCAACGACGCGTACAAATTTCAATGACGGCCTACTTCGCCTTAAAGCCTGATTTGCTGCTGAACAGGAATTGCTAAAGAATTTTCTCGCATATTTCTTGCAGAAATTTTCTACAGCGACTCCCGTTTGAACTGACAGTTCTTTTCAACTGCGTACTTCAATCAGAAAAAAACGCCTTTTTGATCGATTCCTTGCAGGAATTTCCCATGCATCAAGATAGGCCAAGAGATTACCTGTCAGCAGTGAATCAGATGAAAACGTCTTCGGAAAATTTGTTCAGTAGCTCAAGCGCTATCATTATTAAAGCCACGAGGTTCGAAATTTTGCCACCAGGCGGCGCTAGTGAGCATGAATTATTTATTTGTGGTTATCTCAGGATCCTGACCACTTACGAAGATGCCGTCTTCGGCAAGATTATTCAATAGCTTCAGGACTATCATTTTTTTGAGCCATGAGTTTTAGAATTTTGTCACTAGGTGGCGCTAGTGAGCATGATGTTTTTTTTGTTTTGCGGATATCTCAGGATCCTGATCACTTAGAAGGGTGGCGTCGTCGGTAAAATTGACTAAAGTGGTAAAGTAACTCAATGGCTATCATTATTTGAGCCATGAAATTCGATATTTTGAGCATGAAATTTTAAAATTGACGCTTATATTGAGCTGTTCGCTAATCGAATCCACATGGTTATTAAATTAATTAACTCATTACGCGTGGTAAAGATGGACAAATTATGGGTGAAATTATGAAAAAAATCACGTTCTCGGCTGGGATTATTATTATTATTATTATTATTATTATTATTATTATTATTATTATTATTATTTATTCAAATACGTAACTCAAGATTCACATCTTATAATGTTACATTCTAGGTAAATGGTGGATTTGACATTGAGTTTACTGAATAATTTTGATTTAGATTTACAAATAATGAAATTACTGGTATCTTATTCGAAGTGCTCAAAAATTCTCCTTCTAAAGTTTACTAATCCACTAGGTTGAATCATGGTTACATCATTGGGTAGGGAATTCCAGAAAGCGACACCTCTCACGAAAAATGTACCACCATATTTAGCAGTGCGATGACGTGGAATAACGAATTTCTTGGATCGACTTCCTCGGAAAACAGACAATTTCTCAAATAAATAATCAGGCATTTTATTGTTTACAAGGTTAAACATAAATAAGCAGCATCTCGTTTTACAAAAATTATCAAACGAGCAGCCTATTAAACGATGCTGTAAATGAGATACATGAGACATTCTTCCTAGACCGTACACAAAACGTACACAGTTATTGAGCGCAACACGCATTTTCTGTACAGCGAATGCAGATGATTGCATGAGCCAAAGATCGCATGCAATAAAATAAGGTAAAATTAAGCTTTTGAAAAGTTTTATTTTAACTTCCGTTTTAAGGAATGCCGCTTTTAATTGGAGCGTTCTTAATTTAGCATATATTTTTCCACATTGACTCAAGATAACAGAATCCCATTCAAAATTAGATTTAATATTGAAACCAAGAGTCACAGCAGTTTCCACATATTTTAGAGATACATTGTTGAGTTTTATATCAGGTTTCATTTGCCTTTGATTACTGGTACTTATAAACATAGCATGTGATTTATTAGTATTCAACGAAAGTTTATTTTTTGTAGCCCATTTGAATATGGAATCTAGGTCTTCATTGATTTTGCGAACGGAAGCATCGGAGTGTTCTATGTATACTTGTACATCATCCGCAAAAATGTGAACATAGCAGTGTTTCAAGATGGATGGAAGATCGTTAATATATAGAGAAAATAATATTGGACCCAATATAGACCCCTGAGGCACCCCTGAGGCAGTATGTAGGAATTTGAAAAAAAACTCCATTATTGAGAACTGTTTGAAATCTATTCTCTAAATATGATTTTATGAGATTCACTGCATCAAAAGAAAATCCATATATTTGTCGTAGTTTTCTACACATTATGCTATGGGAAACGGTGTCGAAGGCTTTAGAAAAATCCAATAGGACTAGCAGCACCGGTTTTCCTTGATCTAAAATTATACCAATATCATCCAGTACCTTAAGCATCACTGTTTTTGTGCAGTGCTTTGCGCGATATCCAGATTGATAACATGAAAGCATATTGTGTTCGTTAATATAACCACAAATCTGTTTTTTAATAATTTTTTCGAAAACCTTTGATAGGGCGCAAAGTATGCTAATGGGGCGTAAGTTGTTAATTGAGTTTATTGAAGCTTTCTTTTTTATAGGAATTATTTTAGCTTTTTTCCATGCCGTGGGGTATTGACTAGATCTTAAGATTGCATTAAACAAGTGAACAATTGGGTTAATTATCAGAGGTGAAACCATTTTTATAAATTTAAGGGGTATATTGTCGAGTCCAACAGCGTTCGATTTTATTTCGTATAAAGAGTTGATAACATCAACATCACTGATTTCACTAAAATGAAAAGAACCCCACGCTGAACCAGTACTACATGGGGTAGAATCAATTGAACTTGAAAAATTTTTGTAAAAGCAATCGTTAATCTCATCAGCAGTAAAATTATTAGTACTTTCAGGTGTTGTAGAAACCAGAAAACAAAAACCAAAAACCAGAAGCCAGAAGCCAGAAACTGCAGAAACCAGAAACTAGTAATCAGAAACCAGAAGCTAGAAACTGCAGAAACCAGAAACTAGAAGCCAGAAATCAGAAACCAGAAACTAGAAGCCAGAAATCCAAAACCAGAAGCCAGAAACTGCAGAAACCAGAAATCAGAAACCAGAAGCCAGAAACCATAAATCAAAAACCAGAAACCAGAACCTAGAAACCAGAAATCAGAAGCCAGAAATCAAAAACCAGAAACCAGAAGCCACAAGCCAGAAACTTCAGAAACTAGTAAACAGAAATCAGAAACCAGAAACTAGAAACTAGGAACCAGAAACCAGAAGCCATAAGCCAGAAATCAAAAACCAGAAACCAGAAATCAGAAACCAGAAGTAAGAAGCCAGAAGCCAGAAATCAAAAACCAGAAAGCAGAAGCCACAAGCCAGAAACTGCAGAAGCTAGTTACCAGAAATCAGAAACCAGAAGCTAGAAAACAGAAAACAAGAAATCAGAAACCAAAAAACCAGAAACTAGAAACTAGTAATCAGTAACCAGAAACCAAAAACCAGAAGTCAGAAATCAAAAACCAGTAATCAGAAACCAGAAGCCAGAAAACAGAAATCAGAATACCAAAATCAGAAACCAGAAGCCAAAAATCAAAAACTAGAAACCAGAAACCAGAAGCCATAAACTGCAGAAATCAGAAACTAGAAGCCAGAAACCAGAAATAAAAAATCAGAAACCAGAAGCCAGAAACAAGAAATCAGAAACCAGAAACTAGAAACTTGGAACCAGACACCAGAAGCCAGAAATCAAAAACCAGAAACCTGAAATCAGAAACCAAAAAGCAGAATCCACAAGCCAGAAACTGCAGAAACTAGTAACCAGAAATCAGAAACCAGAAGCTAGAAAACAGAAAACAGAAACCAGAAACCAGAAAACCAAAAACCAGAAACCAGAAGCCTAAAATCAAAAACTAGAAACCAGAAATCAAAAACCAGAAGCCATAAACTGCAGAAACTAGAAGCCAGAAACTGCAGAAATCAGAAATTAGAAACCAGAAACCATAATCCAGAAGCCAGAAATTAAAAATCAGAAACCAGAAGCCACAAGCCAGAAACTGCAGAAACCAGACACTAGTAACCAGAAATCAGAAGCTAGAAAACAGAAACCAGAAACCAGAAAACCAAAAACCGGAAATCAGAAACCAAAAACCAGAAACTAGAAACCAGAAACCAGAAGCCATAAACTGCAGAAATCAGAAACTAGAAGCCAGAAACCAGAAATAAAAAATCAGAAACCAGAAGCCAGAAACAAGAAATCAGAAACCAGAAACTAGAAACTTGGAACCAGACACCAGAAGCCAGAAATCAAAAACCAGAAACCTGAAATCAGAAACCAAAAAGCAGAATCCACAAGCCAGAAACTGCAGAAACTAGTAACCAGAAATCAGAAACCAGAAGCTAGAAAACAGAAAACAGAAACCAGAAACCAGAAAACCAAAAACCAGAAACCAGAAGCCTAAAATCAAAAACTAGAAACCAGAAATCAAAAACCAGAAGCCATAAACTGCAGAAACTAGAAGCCAGAAACTGCAGAAATCAGAAATTAGAAACCAGAAACCATAATCCAGAAGCCAGAAATTAAAAATCAGAAACCAGAAGCCCCAAGCCAGAAACTGCAGAAACCAGACACTAGTAACCAGAAATCAGAAACCAGAAGCTAGAAAACAGAAACCAGAAACCAGAAAACCAAAAACCGGAAATCAGAAACCAAAAACCAGAAACTAGAAACCAGGAATCAGCAACCAGAAACCAGATGTCAGAAATAAAAAACCAGAAACCAGAAGCCTAAAATCAAAAACTAGAAACCAGAAATCAAAAACCAGAAACTAGAAGCCAGAAATTAAAAACCAGAAACCAGAAGCCACAAGCCCGAAACCAGAAACTAATAACCAGAAATCAGAAACCAGAAGCTAGAAAACAGAAACCAGAAAACCAAAAACGAGAAATCAGAAACCAAAAAACCAGAAACTAGAAACTAGGAATTAGTAACCAGAAACCAGAAGTCAGAAATCAAAAACCAGTAATCAGAAACCAGAAGCCAGAAAACAGAAACCAGAATACCAAAACCAGAAACCAGAAGCCAAAAATCAAAAACTAGAAACCAGAAACCAGACACCAGAAGCCATAAACTGCAGAAATCAGAAACTAGAAGCCAGAAACCAGAAATAAAAAATCAGAAACCAGAAGCCAGAAACCAGAAATCAGAAACCAGAAACTAGAAACTAGGAACCAGAAACCAGAAGCCAGAAATCAAAAACCAGAAACCAGAAATCAGAAACCAGAAGTTAGAAGCCACAAGCCAGAAATCTAAAACCAGAAAGCAGCATCCACAAGCCAGAAACTGCAGAAACTAGCAACCAGAAATCAGAAACCAGAAGCTAGAAAACAGAAACCAGAAACCAGAAGCCACAAGCCAGAAACTGCAAAAATTGGTAACCAGAGATCAGAAATCGATTTATTTTTAGAAAATGATTGACGAACTGTTGAAGGGTTCTTCTCTAAACAATCGACCATTGTCAAGGCTTTATAAAGACACCATGAACTGTTTCATACAGTTTTGAATTTTTATTGAGGATAAAAAATCATTTCCAGAGAAAAAAAAAACAATTGTTTTAGTGAGCGGTTGCCAACTTCGAAAAAAAATTGCATACTTTTAGGTGTATTCTGTAATTCATAACATTCAATTCTAAAATTGATCGATTTATCAACAAGTTGTGAGATTTATGAGACTAGATTCTTATTCAATTACCCCAAACTTAGTGAATAGCATTACTATTTATATACAGCCATTCCATGAAAAACCGATCTAGTGAGTCACCGAATTCCGTGAAAATTTGCTATTTTATCCCTTATCCGAAATAAGGATAAGGTTTTTGGATTTTTTGATTAGGGTGATTATTTCCAAAATAAGGTGTCCAGAAAAATAGCGACTTAGCAAAATTTTTATTTTTTGGAACATAACTTTTGAACCGCTTGACCGATTTTAATTTGGACGAAATTAAAGCTAAAGGTTTAGACTTTTCAAGAAAAATATAAAATTTCACATTTTTTTTATGAAAAAATAAAAATTTCCGTTTTTTCGTGTTTTGAAGGCCTCGGGACTGCTGTTCTCATTGTTTCTTGAAAGATCAAAAAATTTTACGTGTACTGTCAAATTTTCAGCGATGTATGTTTTTCAATTTTTGAAATACATTTTTTTGAGAATAAAAAATCAGTCATTTTTCATCGGCACACACTGTAGGTTTCAGCGCATTAAATATTTTATTTAAAAAAAAAATCATAAGTTTCTGATTTCCAATCTTTTTCAATGGGATGAATGCTTAAGATTTCAACTTTCCAGAAAAAATATAAAACTCTGAAAAAAAAAATTTACATGAAAATATATAATCCTGGGTTTGCTGGCGGTTCGGGCTTTTTAAAAAACACTTAACTGATTTTCCTCACTAAATCACTTTATTACTTAAGCCGAAACGCAATGAAACACGGATAAAAATAAACTGAACACCGGTCACGGTCAGTCCGGTGGTTTTGTAGAATTGAACTGCTGACCTAGCAATTCCGGCTGTTGGGCATAAAGGTGTTGACGTTGCATAGCACGTGGCAGTGGTCCGATCCAAAGGTGATGACGGTGCATGTGACGTTGCACCTGTGGTGGCTGGTTCATGTCGTGACTCCTCCGGGGGGTGAAGAAGTGTCGTCCTCGATACTCAGCTCCTGGTTACCATGTCCTGGTGATTTGGTTTCAGGCTTCCTTTGGTGGGTTTTCCTCGATGTCCTTTTGTGGGTAAACCTTAAATGAATGAAGATAAGGTAAAGGGTGAAGAATAGTAGAGTCGACATCAGAGCGGTTCCTCCTAATAGACTCCATTTCCAAATCTGGTCGGTTTCGTGTTGAAGAGATACTTTTTCCAGTTTGCGTCTGTTCAGAAGGGTGGCTTTTTCTATTTTTGCAACGTCATGATTTTGCAAAATCTCGCTGTTTATCTGCAGATTGTGTAATGCTCCTTGAATAGACTCGCTTTCACTTATTTTTTCGGTAGATGTGAAATTTTGGTCCATAAATTCGATTGTACAATTTGAGAACGATACTATAAAATTTCCAGATAAGTATCTGTCGCTAGGACCGCAATTTGAGCGTAATTCTTGGTTTTTTGCATTTGAGATAAGAATTTTGTTATTGGTTATTAGTTTGGTTGTAGTTTCTGCGTTGATTTCCATGAGACATTGTGGCTCAGTTCCCATGATGAGTGGATAAATACACAGATCCTTGAATTCTTTGATAAAACTGTGTCTTTGGACGTAGTCGTCTGGTTTTGCAGTGGTGAAGAGTTGTTTTGCTTGTTTGATAAGGAATTGAGGGTAAGTCTTAATAATCGAATCATTTTGACTCAATGGGTGGATTCGCATGATTGTCGATTCTTCTGTCTCCAATTCTGGAACATGTAATATGTAGAGTAAAGTATTTTCGCTAGTTGCCATTTTTGGTGTAACAAAATTGAGTGCTTCTTCCGGGATGTCTAGCTGGACTCCTTGATTTCTGAGTATATCCTTGATCAGATGAATTTCTTTGCCAGATAACATTCTGCTGTTTGTGACGTGCATTTTAGAAAAGAGTATCGCTTCTTGAACGCTTGTTAGAATTTTGTTGAGTGTATCTATGTTCAGTATGGTGGTGATGACGTCAAGTTCATCGAGAATGATTTGATTGATTTGTTGTTTTTCGATTAGTTCGTTGATGGTGGTTGTAAGTTCCGAAATTCTTTTGCCGATTTGGTGATTAATTTTTACTTGATGATTATTTTCGTTGACAAGTTCATTGAGGCTTCTGTCGATTATCCGTAGGTCTTGAGCATCTGGGCTGCCCGCTATCCACTTCCACGCTGTGCCGATGATGTCCCATCTTTTGGACCGTTTGTGCGATATTGGTTTGATTTGCATAAAATTAGAGTACAATTCTCGTATCTTGTATTTACTAATTTCAAATAAAGCGTTATTATTTTGTTTACGATACACCAAATTTGTGAGTTGATTGATAGTAATTTCTATGTCTGTTAGGTTGATCGGGTGTACAACTCGGATATTTCCTGTCTGAATTCTACATAGGCTGTTTTTTTGCATCATTATCAAATCATTATGAAGATTCCTGATAGTTAGGTCTTGACATGAGATGTTTGTGAGAATGAGGGTGAATGTGATAAAGTAGTGAAGCATCTGGAAGCAAAAAGTTATAAAAGTAAATGGTGTTACATTTTTTTCGGTCTTTTGATTTTGTTTTTATGTCTTTTAATGTGACGGTTGTTTTTGAATGTTCTGTCTGTGACTTCATTTGCATTTGTTTTATTGGCTCTGGGTTGAGTCTTTGTGCGAATATTTGGAATAACATAAACTTCTTGCCCATAATTTATAATTGGAGGGTCTTCCTTATTAGAATTTTGAGAAATCATTTGTTTTTGTGCTTTACCCATGTTCAATTTTGCTTTAAGGAATAGCTCTTGGGCGTCTCTTATAATTTCTTCCGGGTTAACAATATTATTCTGGTTGAACAATATTTCATTTGGAGTATATTTAGTTGAAGAGTGTACAGAGTTGTTATATAATGCCACGGATAATTTTACAATTGATTTTGTACCCATTCCTCTGAATTTGTGCTTGTTGGTATTAAAAATTTCTATTATAGTAGAATGTGTACGCTCTATTTGTCCATTCGATTCTGACGAAGCGGCGTAATGAATTTGTGCCCCTAGCTGGCTAAGGAAATTTCTTAGTTGAATTGATTGAAAAGTGGTTTCATGGTCGGTGACAATTTCTCTGGGTACTCCAAAGGAGCTGAAATATTTTCCTAGTGCTTTCTGCACATGTACAAGATTTTTCGATTTCAAAACTATTAACTGTAAATGTTTAGAGAATGAATCTATTAGAGATAAGAAGCTGCATTTATCCATGATGAATATGTCCATGTGGACTCTATCTAATGGTTTTTCTGTTATTGGCCTGGGTGAAATTTTTATGTTAAATGGTCTGCGTTCATATTTGTGAGTATTGCATATTTCACATGAGTTTATAAAGGTTCTGATTTTTGAGTAAATATTTGGGAAAAAATATGATCTTTTAATTTTGGCTTCGACTTCAGTTATACCTCGGTGAGCTCTATTGTGTTCATTTATTATTATTTGATTCTGTCTTTCTTCATTTTGCACGTCTTCGACCATATTGTTAGTAAAAACGAAATGACCTTTTTGATTGAAGTTTTCTTTAAAGGACTCCTGTACCGTCTGGATAAGATTTTCTGGTGCCATAAGGGCTGTTTGTCTACCATTGTGGAAGGTTTTCAAAAGATGTGTGATATTTTCTTTTGTGTAGGTTTTCTGAGATACTATTGTTCTATGGTAGTTCTGGAAAAGGGTTTCTTGGATAATAGTATCTATACGGGAAATACGGAATATTATCTGATTTTTGAAATAATTTAAGGGGCGTTCCGTGAAATGAATATAGTTATTAGCTGAATCATCAGCTGAGTGAACAGTTTGGGAATCAAGGGAATCATGGGATTCAGGGGAGTTATTGGCAATGGAATCTGCATCATCTTCAAGATCTTCGGAACCTGAAAAATAAGGAATTTCATCATTATTGGTTTCATTAATATTTACTTCAACATGCATTCTGCTTAGTGCATCTGCTACTACATTTGATTTGCCTTCTCTGTACTTGACTTCGTAGTCATAATCTTCCAGATCTAGGCGCCATCGCAAAATTTTTTGATTTTTCTCTGAACTTTTAATAAAAGTCAGAGGTTTATGGTCAGTTACTAAAGTAAATTTAGTCCCGTAAAGATATGGTCTGAATTTATTCACGGCCCATATGATTGCCAGCGCTTCCTTTTCGTTGGTAGCGTATCTGGTTTCTGCATCGTTTAGTGTTCTGGATGCAAAGGCGATTGGGCGTTCTATATTGTCTTGTATCTGAGATAGAACTGCACCTAATGCATATCCTGAAGCATCTGTTGTTACGATGAAAGGCTTATCAAACTGGGGATAGACTAAAACTTGATCTGTGGCAATTATCCCTTTGAGCGTATCAAATGCTGTGTGATACGATGAATCATTTATATTGATTGATGAATCTTTCTTGAGATATTTGGTCATAGGTCTAGTTATTTTTGAAAAATCCTTAATAAATCTTCTGTAATAACCTACTAAACCCAGAAACTGTTTAATCTCTTTCTGCGTTTTTGGTAGAGGCCACTTCAGAATTTTATCTATTTTTTCGGGGTTAGGTTTGACACCTTCATTTGAAATTATATGCCCTAGAAATTCGGTCTCTCGCTTGAGAAATTCACACTTATCGAGTTGGATTTTTAAGTTGAAATCCGATAAGCGTTTCAGGATAAGGCTAAGATTTTCTAAATGGTCTTTTAGATTATATCCGATAATAATTATGTCATCAAGATAGACATAACATTTGGTGCCGATATAATCTCCTAGGATATTGTTCATTGCTCTCTGGAATGTAGCAGGAGCATTCTTTAGGCCAAAGGGCATTCTCGTGAATTCAAAATGTCCTTTGTCCGTTGAAAAAGCTGTTTTTTCTATGTGGGCAGGATCCATCGGGATTTGATGGAAACCAGACTTTAAGTCGATCGTTGTGAAGTACGATGACTTTCCGAGGCTATCCAGAATATCCTCTATTTGAGGCATAGGGTATCTGTCGTCAATAGTGAGCTCGTTCAGCTTCCTATAATCTATTACGACGCGTACCTTTCTTTTGCCTGACGCGTCAAGTTTTTTCGGTACTACCCATATCGGTGAAGAGTATGGGCTTTTCGAAGGCCTAATGATGCCATTGTCTAGCATTTCTTCAATTTGCTGTTGGATATCGCCTTTAAAGTGGTGTGGGTAGCGATAGTTTTTTGTATAAATGGGAGAATCGTTTGTTGTTATAATTTTATGTTTTGTAGCTGACGTACATGAAAGTTTTTCTCCTTTCTTTTGGATCACTTCTTGGTGTTTGAAGAGAGTGCAAAGCAGTTCTTGTTTCTCTAGTTTCGAAAGATGATTTGTTCTAATTATAGACTCTATATCATTTTTGGAAATATGTTGAGAGTCAATCTTTTCTGGGAGAATTGTTTCAAAATTGTTTACTGTCAGTTGAAGTTTTGGAAGATTTTCTATGTTTTTGGTTGCAGAAATAACATGGATGGTCGATTTATTATTATGTGCTTTATATAGTCCTGGTTGAATGAAAACTTTTTTATGAAGTTTTTGGTATGTGGGTACCAACCAGTCTCCGTTGTTCATTGTATCAATAGTTATGAAATGATTGTAAAGTTTTTTTGCAGGGTAGAATTTTGAGTATGAAAATTGTTTATCCCTTAACGTAATGGTTTCATTCTCATAGTTGATTTGTGCTTTAAGTTTTGCAAGGGATTCTGACCCCAAAATTCCATCAAAAAAATAATGAAATTTCATTACGTAAAATTGCAAAGGTTTAAACGTATTTCCGAAAAGATCGAGTTCTCCTTTCGAAGTGACGTTGTTGACTCCGCAAACATTACTGATTTGTGTATTCGGTACGGTTTTAACGGATTCTATTATGTTTGGTGAAATAATATTTTTGTTTGCCCCAGTATCGATTAATATTTTTAACTGCTTTTTTGTTTTAGGATGATTCAGTTTTAAATATGGGAGGTAATTTAGGTTGTTTTTTGTGTAGGGTTGACCAAGTGAAAATTTAGATCTAGATCTACTTCTTCATCAGATTCAGTTTCTGAATTTAAATGTGATTGAGTTTCCTCTTCTTCCGTTACATGATTATTTATGGTTAACCGACTCCGAGTAGTTTTTGTGTCCATTGGTTCAGTTGTATCTTTATGTTCGGTTTTTATAAAAGGTTTCTTATTTTGATTGAAATTTGATGATCCTTGGGATTTATTTTCAAATATTTTGTTTTTGTTGAATTTTTGGTCTTGATTCAGGTTTCGAGCTACAACTTGTTTAGATTTGAATTTGCATAAGAATGCGTATGCATCCTCAATATCCTTTGGTCGTGCAGCTTGTGCATAACCAAAGTACGGTTCTGAGAGTCCAGATATAAAGGCTGCTAGCGCATCCTCTTCAATGAACTCGTTAATGGCGTCCCAATGATTTTTGTATGTATCTTTTTGTTTTGCTAAAGTCTTAATATTTTGAATTATTTCTTTGGATTTTTTGTAGTAAATATGGATAGACATATCTTCTGTCATTTTACAATGCCATAATTGGCTCTTGTATGTTGACAATTCGTGTCTATCTCCCAACGCATTCGTCAATATTTCCTTTAAATCTTCAAATTTGTCCGGATTTCCGGCTAAGCAAAGAATGTCTTTTGCTTTGCCTTGGACTTTATTAGATACCGCAGTAAAGTACATTCTAAACTGCTGAGCTGATACATGTGGTTTTAATACATTAAGGGTTTCTTCTGCTGTTTCCAGCCACGAACTTAATTGTTTTCTATTGCCGTCAAATATGGGGATCATTTTGATCGGGTCTGGAATTTTGAATAGCTGGTCGATGTTACTTATAGGTTGATGTGCGATAACGTTTTCTTGAGTTTGATTTGTTTGCGTTTGAATTTGACTGAAATACGTGGCATGTTCTGTTTGTTGTTTTGCCAGTGCCTCCATCATCTGCATCATCGTTTGCAGTTTGGCATTGACTTCTTCCATATTGTTGTTGTCGTTTAGAGAAAGGATTTCTAGTGAAGGGATGTTCTTTATTGGAATATGTGCTAAGTCTCCCGAATCGGTAGACTCAGAGCTGTCTGAATCTGAAGACACGCACGCGCTGTTTCTAATTTTAGATAACAAGTGGTGAGTTTGCTTCAGACGGTTTCTTACTTTATGCTCCTTTGGCATGACATGCACTTAGAAGATAAAAGCAAGCTATATTTTTGTTTGTTTTGAGCCGTACGATCTCTCGGAACTCGTATGACTCCCGAAATGTAATTCTCTTAGAACTTCACAATTTCGGTTGGAGGGGAAGCTCTCTTAGAACTCTTCTCACTCCAGGGGTTAAGCAAATTTTAATTTCTTAATGAGTTCGAGCCTTTCTCTTAGAACGGGCTTCAAACTCACGGAAAAATAAAACGCCAACCTAGGCGATGTTTTCACTTTCACTCGTATTTCGGTGTGGAATAGAGGATAAAGAAAAAAAACACTCACCTTGCAATCGTTGTGCGTGGGTTCTCTCGACGTCCAACTTCACGCGGTGGAACCTCAACTCCGCTGCACCCTCGATGTTAGCGAATGCTTTCGCGGGTTCACTTCGATTCTGGCTGGTAGACCAGAGTCACTACACTGTTTTTCGCGAAATTGTTTTTCGAGCACTGCACGGCTGCGCCAATCCTGGGTTTGCTGGCGGTTCGGGCTTTTTAAAAAACACTTAACTGATTTTCCTCACTAAATCACTTTATTACTTAAGCCGAAACGCAATGAAACACGGATAAAAATAAACTGAACACCGGTCACGGTCAGTCCGGTGGTTTTGTAGAATTGAACTGCTGACCTAGCAATTCCGGCTGTTGGGCATAAAGGTGTTGACGTTGCATAGCACGTGGCAGTGGTCCGATCCAAAGGTGATGACGGTGCATGTGACGTTGCACCTGTGGTGGCTGGTTCATGTCGTGACTATATATATATTTTTTTAGTTTTTTATGAAATTTTCAGGGTTTTTTTTTAATTTTTCTGAAAAGTTCAAATTTAATGGTTTCATTTCATGAAAAAAGATTGGAAATCGGTTGAGCTGTTCAAAAGTGATGATATTTTTTTTTTTTTTTTTTTTGAATAAAAAATCTAATGCACTGACCCCTTTTTGTCCCAAGGCCTTTAAAGGCCGGTTTGCTACTGACAAGAAAAGGAATCGCCTATCTCGATGCGTGGAAAATTTCTTCCAAGAAATGGTCAAGAAAATCACTTTTTTCTGATCGCAGTACGCAGTTGAGAAGAAATGTCACTTCAAAGGGGGCTCTCTGTAGGAAATTTCTTGACCCTTTCAGTCAAGGAATTTCTTTACTTTTCTTGAGCAAAACAGCATACTTAGCTTAAAACACGAAAAAACGGAAATTTTTGTTTTAAAAAACAATTTTTGTGACTTTTATATTTTTCATGAAAAATCAAAATCTTTAGCTTAAATTTCGTCCAAGAAAATAGAAAATCAGTCTAGCGGTTCAAAAGTAATGGTTTTTTAAAATATAGAAATTTTGCAATGTCGCGATTTTTCTGATTCACAGAATTCAGTGACCCACTAGATCGGTTTTTCATGGAACGGCTGTATATGGAAACCTATCGCGGTAGCTGATCATCTCCGGAATCAAAAACCCCACTGTTTGATTTCTAAAAATGCATCCATGAGTCCTCTCGTGGTGTTGGAGTAACGCACCCTATCTAGTGAACAGGAAGTCGTGAGTTCAATTCTCACCGAGCAGACGTGTAACCAGTGTTGTTAGCAATTTCGGTAGTCGACCGGTTTTTGCTGATATTTGGCATCGCTTGCCTTAAACATTCACAAAACGAGCGATCAAACGAATGTCGCAAAGAAAAATGTCTATTGAATGCCTCTGACCACGATAGCTTCGTTAGCAAGCGTTACTATTCTGTATAATTCTGTTATTTTTCGTAAAAGGCGCTGTTTCTACTGTATGTGTATTACATTCGACATAACAAGCAAATTCATTAACAGACATTAACTCCCTAAATTGTAAAATTGCATTCCGGTTCTTGACTTTAAGATTAGATGCAATTAGAAAATTATACGGTGAAAATTCAGTAAGTTCGAACGGCTTTCTCTTATGTTGCAAAAGCTACAAAACGGTGTTCGCTGAGACCACTTGACACATTTGAATTAGTGTTACAAATATTTGAGATAAGATAACTTAGATCAAACTTACTGCTTGATTATATAATAGGTCGAGATATTGAAAAAAAATTCAGCTTTATTACAAAAAGGCGTTCCTTGAAAGCTTATGCCGATAATTTACAGACACCCGGTAGTGTTCCATACTGTACACGGTGGTTTGTGAATACCATTTTTGCTAACAGTGCCCCTTTACATTTAATGGCTAAAGTCGCTTTACTTTTCCTGATGTAACCAACAATTTCTTTAAGAACTTCTCCGGTCTTTCAGGGTATTTCTCCAGAAATTCCTTCAAGATTTTTTTCAGAGGTTACATTAGGAAAATCTCCACATTGATTCGTCCAGTAAAATCTATTCATGGATTCCATTAGAAATTTCTCCACGGATGCATCCAAGGATTATTTCCGGGATTTCTCTACAAAAGTCTGTACAAGGATTTCTCCGGATTTTTCTAGGGATTCCTCTGGCAAAATTTTTACAGGGATTTCACCAAGAATTACTTCTTGCAATTGCTTCAAAGATTCTTCATGGAATTCCCCCAGAGATTCTATTAGAAATTTACTTCTGCAATTTAAACACCCGTTCAGCAATTTACACATGAATTCTTCCATAGATGTCTCCAGCAATTTCTTCAGGATTTTCTCAGTGGCGAACTCGACAAGAGCGAAAAGTCATTTAAATAAAGATAACTAACTACGAAACAATAAAAATAAATCTTCGAGTAGTTTAGTGGAATACAAATAAATAAATGAAAACCCGAATTTAGTAGTACCAGTAGTAGTGATTGCACTCAAAAGATACGTCAAAATCGTAGAACATGATTTAGAAAATCGTTCATTTCATAGGGTAAATACCATTGCTCACCTTGTAGCCTATCTTACGCAATTTTTCCTCAGCTTTCTGATGGTGATCTCAGAATTCAAAACTAGCGGTGCACTAATGGTGAAAACACGACTTTTCTAACAAAATTCAAGATGGCGGCCAAACTCAAAATGGCCACCAAAATTGTTTTAACTTCAAATGAAAGCTATATCCTTTCTGTATACGATGCCACTAAGTTTGCTATGTGTTCCAAGGGAAAGATGAGACATATCACGTGAAGAAGTACCCAAGATTTTTCGAAAAATGGGCTTTTTCGCAAACTGTTTAGCTAGCTGACGTACGAGCGTTCCACCAATTTGAGAAAACCGGAAGGACCACCCTTAAGTTTAATCGGAAACTAGCCATCAGTGACAAAAAATTGGAATCCTAACGATGGGTGCCGATGCCGCCGGGTTTCGGCGAGAATTGCCCAATACATGTGTCCGAAACGCCGGATGTAAGCGAAAATCCGTTTTTTAGTTTTATTTAGGACTGAAAGCCGTAACCCTAAACATACATTTAAAAACATTTCGTTGCTTTACTGTCAATAAAATTTATGCTGAAATAAAGCCGGTGCAACCTTCGATACAATCTGGAATTTGCCAAAATGTCGCAATATTTTTAAATTATTTGTATGAGGTTTTGAAACACGAATCACTTACCCCTTAATGAGTGCACTGGTACTCCGGGAAACAGGAATTATATGGAACTCCATAAGAAGAACGAACTTGATGTACGTGTTATTTATAATCTGCGAATTTCATAACTGGGTTTCCACCATTTAATGAGATCGATGATGGTGGTGATACTAGGTATATGGGTATTTTTCAAATTCTTTTTAGATTTTCAAATTAATCTATGTTTTGACAGATCGGTGAGCTTTGGCAATGGGACACGGAGAAATCAGACTACCTAAAAAATGAGTTCTTTAAACTTAAATGTGGGTGAACTGCATTTAGTGTTTACCCACGCTGCAGCAATGTTGTCAGAAACAGAGAGCTATATGTCAGATAACCCAAATTTAGGTTATCCCACGGCAGAGCCGAATTGCGTCAAAAGAAGTCAAAATTGGGTTGATTTGTGGCTCCATGTAAACCCTGTGAAGGGAATTCGCAATCCACCGAAATGACAGTTGTCATGTTCTAATATTTTAATTCACTTTTGTAGTGCTTTAAAATTTATGTCGTAGTGCTCATTGAAATATTTCAAACTGGTATTGACCGACAGAGAATTCTGGGTTCTTATAAATATGATGATGGTCAAATTATTACTTTGGAATACATCTAGTCTGTGCAACGATTCCCTAATGATTGTTTGAATTTTGAAGCCTCCAGTGAAATCAAAGTGATTCTGCAGAAAGTCGATGGATGTTGCGAATAATAAACAATTATAAACTTTAGTTTAAATTGCAGATATGACTTGAACAATGTCATTAATATCAGTGCGATTCTTTATTACATATAAGTATCGGACAATAAGATAATTCGTTGTGCAAATATAATTTTGATAAGCTTTCAAAATTTAATCACTGAACTTAAAATAGTAATACCAAATAGTACGCTAAATAATGGCACATTTATGAAAACAATGTAGAGCTGAACATACGAGAATTCAGTAGACGAAAGGCATGAAACCGCTTGTTTCCAACCATCTGCAACTCCTCTAGATCCTCTCCACATCCAACCAAAGTCCGCCCAGCGCCGAGGCCACATTAGCCTTCGGATCGTACCGCAGCGGTAGCTGCGTTTTCTCATTGACGGTAAAGCGTAACCGACTCAGCAACTGAGCAATCCCAAATTTCACTTCCAGCAAGGCAAATCGCATTCCGATACAATTACGGGGTCCATCGCCAAATGGCAAAAAACTGTGCGAATGACGGGCACTGATGGCCTCCGGGGTAAATCGATCCGGATCGAATCGCGATGGGTCCGGGTAGATCTCTGGGTCGTGATGGATCGAGTGGACCGGAATCATAACCATCGTTCCCTTTTCCAGGATGATGTCCGGCGAGTGGATCTGATAGGGTTCGTTTGCCTTGCGAATTACGTTTCCGATGGGGGCGTACTTCCGGAGGGATTCTGAAAAAAGGGTTTGAAGTGATGAATTCAAAACTTAAAGAAATAGTGACTAAGCTTACCGTGAACAATTTGTTCCACATACGTCATATCCTTCAAGGCTTCGTAAGTCAAGAGACCGTCGTGCTTGTCGAGAGTTCGTTGAACTTCGTCGCGAGCTTTCTCTTGAAGCTCGGGATTAAGAGCCAACTCGAACAGAGCAAACGATAAGGCCTTCGACGACGTTTCAAAGCCACCGAAGAAAAAGAGGAACGCTTGGGCGATTACGTCGTTCATGGAGATAGTCTCCTTCGAATCTTCTTCACCTTCTTCGAGCGTGCCTTTGTTCTTCAACTGCATCAAGAGCTGCAGGAAATCCGATCGGGTAATGTTGTTCTTCTCACGATGCTCAACTGTTTTGTGCACCATGCCCACGAAAAATCTCTCAATGTCGGCTGGAGTTTGTTTCAGTCGCAGCTTCACGGCCCATTTCCGGAAGCAAATCAGCAAAAGCATGTACATCATCTCTAAAGGTTTTGGATTGAAGACTCTGTCGGCAATGTCCAGCAACTCCGTGCTTTCGTCCTTCAGAGCATTGCAACTCAACCCGAACGCACATGAGCCGATGACGTCACATGTGAACTTCTGCGCCTGGATACCGATCTCCACAGGCTCTTTCCGCTCCATAAAAGGCTCGAAGCTGGCCAGAAACTCCAATCCGATTTCGCGAACCGTCAGGAACATATACTTGATCTTACCGGAGCTGAACGTCGGACTCAGCTTGTTCCGCAAAAATCTCCACCTCTCGCCTTCGACCGAGAACATGTGCGACGCCAGGGGGTCATCCCGTTCGTTGAAGTACATTCCCCGGTCGTGAAAACTGTTAAAATCCTTTACCAGAATCTGCTTCACCAGTTCCAGATCGACCGCCAACAGGATCGGATTGATACTGAGAAACATTCCAACGGCCTTATGAGTGTTTCGGTACTGCTTGTATATTGCGTCCAACAGTTCGACAATGTGCTTCGTGGAGCCCATGTCGTTGAACGATCCCATCGGAAGGGAACCGGGAACGTATGGTACGCCCCGGTCCGCCCAGTAGGCAAATTTACGACGCACATAATAGTATAGTAGCCCTAGCAGGGGCAGTAGAAGGCAAAGTGTTGTGAAGAGGAACGCCATCGTGTGAACCAAGCTGGTTCGTTGCTGCAGCAGAACTGAAGCGCGGAGATTGCGAGAGCTCTCTTGTGAGACTATCGTTTCTTTCGCTGCGGTTTCATTAACAAATATATCGTGGAGAGGAGCACTGCAGTAGTTAGGCTATCTAGAGGGGTTCAGGAATGTCCATTGCAATAATTACACAGCTTTACAAAAATGAGATTTTTGCGCGTCTCAAGGATCAAATTATATGTCTCTGGTAATTTTGGCGTTGCGGTTTTTTTTAATCCACCAAGCATGCAATATAGGACTTAAATTATCATTGAGGGTAAAATTTTGTTTAAATGGCACTATCAAATTAAGATTTAATCGACGTTTTCAACAGGCTTGCAGTCTCCATACAAAATTTCTCATTTCTCTTATATGGAAAGATATAACTGTTAACGTTGTGATGTGATATTCCTTATTTGTCACACAAAATATGTTCATGTTATGATAGTTGTTGTATATAATTTGTTATACTTACCTAAAGCAGAAACTAAAATACAATTAAAAAAAGTAATTATGTAGCATGCACAGCATACTCAATAAGTTAAATAATCAAATGTAGTACACTCCAACCTCTTTTTACAACCGTTTTTTTATCGACGGTTCTTCTTCCGACCACTTTTTTACGACCGAAATTCAGATTAACGACCGTTTTTATAAATGATCATTATCTTAAAAAGTATTCAAAATAGAGGATCATGATGTTCAGCAAAATTGTTCAGTAGTTCAAGGGCCATCTTTCTAAGTGGTCAGGATCCTGAGCTATCCAGAAAACAAAAACTCTATGCTCACTAGCGCCGCCTGGTGGCAAAACCTCGAATCTCTTGGCTTTTATAATGATAGCGCTTGAGCTACTGAACAACTTTGCCGCCTGGTGGCGAAATGTTGAACCTCATAACTTTTATGGTCCTTGAGCTACTGAACAACTTTGCCGAAGACGCCATCTTTCTAAGTGGCCAGGATCCTGAGCTATCCGCAAAACAAAAATTCTATGCTGACTAGCGCCGCCTGGTGGCAAAATTTCGAATCTCATAACTTTTATAATGATAGCGCTAGAGCTACTGAACAACTTTGCCGAAGGCGCCATCTTTCTAAGTGGTCAGGATCCTAAGATAACCGCAAAACAAAACTTTTATGCTCACTAGCGCCGCCTGGTGGGGAAATTTTGAACCTCATAGCGTTTATAATGATAGTCCTTGAGCTACTAAACAATTTGCCGAAGACGCCATCTTTCTAAGTGGCCAGGATCCTGAGCTATCCGGAAAACAAAAATTCTATGCTCACTAGCGCCGCCTGGTGGCAAAATTTTGAATCTCATAGCTTTTATAATGATGGTCCTTGAGCTACTGAACAACTTTGCCGAAGACGCCATCTTTCTAAGTGGTCAGGATCCTGAGATATCCGCAAAACAATAGTTGCATGCACACTTGTACTGCCTGGTGGCGCAATTTCACTTAAGCAGTGTTGCCTGCTACGAAAAAAAAATTTGAACCCTTCATGAAAAACTGGATCACAGTTGAAGAGTATTGCTATGTTGCTAAGCATTATATTTTTCTGTTTCGCTCAAGTTTGATGGTTTTGATCTTTACTTTATTCTTCTTAAACAGTGTTGCCAGCCACATGAACATTTGTCATTCGATCGACTGTATGGCACGCAACATTTCCTTCAACTTTGGTGAACATTCGGTATCGTTATCTTAAAAACAAATGGTATTTTCATATCACACCGCCATAAAATTGGCTCTTTTGATAACAATCGAGCAGTGTTGCCATCTATTACCAAAATATGAAAACTTGAATGGCCATTTAGGAAAGTTCTCAACCCATGCTTCAACTTTGCCCAATATCTCGAATCAGTATTTCCGCAGCTAGACGTTGCATTTTTCAAAAACATAATTATAAGCCTGATTTTTTACGACCGATTTTTTTTACGACCCCCCGATAACGGTCGTAAAAAGAGGTTGGGGTGTATTAGATTAAGAAACACAATTTTTAAAAACGCATTTACACGAATCAATACCCCTCGCACTGCTGAACATCAAATTAAGCTGCCACATGCAAGAAACCCAGACAACCAGAATGCACGTATGGACTTATCCACGGTCTTCTTTTATTGTCGATTTTCATTTTCTTTTCCGCTCTAAATGCGGGCCGTGTTTACATAAAATGACATCCGGACCAACATCCAGTGAAGGAATGTTCACCGGATGAACATTGCGTGGATGAATGCGCAGCGAAATCGTTCATTTTTTGTAAACACGGCGCGCAGTAAAGGTTTTCTTTCCGCTGGAAGTTGCAGCGTGACGTCATCGTAGATTAGTTCATAATGAAATCATATTTTGCGTTATGCGATGTTTATATATGAAATGTTTCACGTATAATGCAGCCCACAGACGCTCAGACGGTTTGACCAACATTGACTCCGCCCCCAAGTTAGTCAAACCGACTTATGTTGGTGCAACCGTTTGACCGACTGTCAAGGTTGGTTGCAGCAACACGATGTTTTTAGACTTGCCGAAAGTCTAGTGAATATGTGATTGTTATTTTTTCGAATGCTGTGGCTGTGAGGGAGAATCTTTTCGCGATTTTCTGGCAATAATCGCATTAAGGAAGAGAAGAACTTTCAAAATTTAAGTTCCGGAAGAAATAAATATTTAAGAGGAATTCCAATTATAATTCGTACGAAATATTCCGGCAAAACTCAGAAATCATGACAGGTCTGTTTCGGGAAATATTCTAAGCATACATTGATACAAGAAAGGCCATGGGATTTTTTTTTCAAACATTCTATTCAGAATCTTTAAGTCGTTTCCTCTAGTTATTCTGCTTTAAAGTTTTTCCAGGAATTCATAAGCTATACTAAAAGCACCCACAATTCATTCTCTAGCTCGGATTCAGAATTCTGTTATTAAAACCATAATGAAACTGCCAAGATTATTTCCTACAAATCAACTGTATTCAGAAAAAATATTGCCGCTATCCTTACTTCATAAATATGAAATCTGTGTGCTTTTTTATAAAATTATTAACAAGAGAATCAAATGTAATTTCACGCTGATAACAGTTTCTGACATACATAATCATCATACTCGACAGCGATCTAACTTACATGTTGTTCTAACAAGAACTAGTGTTGCCAGGGATAGTACTATGATGAAAGGAATCAATTTATATAATTCACTGCCACAAAACATAAAAGAAGAACGCTCCTTCAATATTTTTAAATCCAAGATACGATCCTATTTATTCAATCAATGACTTCAGTGCGTTTATGAGCTTTTCTCTTCAGTGAACCCGTACTGTACATAGATGGTACGATTAGCTTTGGTCAAGTTCTAAACACACTTTTAAGCGCTAAAAACTTAATCTCAGTGTGGCCACATTATCAAAAGGAAAAATCAAAATCAAAAGGAACGCGTGTAGGCGCGGGACTCCAACCGGAGTCATTAACCTACTTACATGGGCTCCTAAGGCTGTGGGTATTACCACTAAGCTGATGCGAGGTGGGGAAATGGTACCAGTTTGCTGCACTTTAAACGATGTCCATCATATGTCGCCGTAGATTCAGTTGTGATTGCTTGGTAGTTTAAGTGGTTGGCAAAGTAGGGCTTTAGATAATAAGTAGTATTAAGTAAACTATTCTAAAACACACACACACACTCAACACTTATTAGCAGTTTAAGAACTTTTTCAGTTGCAATCTCTCAATAAAGAAAAAAAAAGCTATACAAAAGCTCTTCCTGGGATTCTACCATGAAGTTTATCAATTATTCCTTTAGAAATTTATCCACAGATTCAACCAGAAATTCCTCCGGGGAACATTTTTCAGGCATTTCAGGTGGATTTTTTTCAAGGATTCCTCTACAAATTATTGTGGATTTCAACCACTGATTCCTTCAAAGATCTGTCCACAAAAATACAAAGGAATTTCTTCAGGGCTGACTCCAAAGCTTTCTCCTAGAATTTCTCCAGATTGTTATAAACATTTTTTCGAAGATTTCTTCAGAAATTTCTCTAGAAGTTAGTTCCAAGGATTCCATCACGCGTTACACAGAAATCACATCACGAATTCTTTCAGATACTTCTTAAGGGATTTCTCAAAAAAAAATCATCACCAGAAATTCCCTCAAGGATTTCACCAGGACTTTATTAAGGGCTTGCTCCTAGGAGTCCTCCTCCTCAAATTCCTCAAGGAGTTCCATCAGAAAATCCACCAGGAATTTCTTCAGCGATTCTTTCTAACAATTTTTTAACAGATTTCCCCAGGGATCTATACAAATACTTCCCAAGGGATTTCTCCAGTGGTTCATCCAATACTTCCTTCAACAATTCCACCAATGAATCCTCCAAAGATTCATTTAAGAATTCCTCCAACGAAACTTCAAGTATTTCTATACAGATACTACCCACAATTTATCCAAGGATGCATCAAGTTCCTCCAGGGATTTCACCAACAATTCCTCCAAGAATTCCATCAGAAAGCCTTCAAAGATTTCAAGAGAAATACTGCAAAAAAATCATAAAAACTTGATCAGCAGGAATTCTTTTAGAGATTCCACTTGTAATTTTATGAGAGGATCCCCCAGGCTATCCTTCGGTATTCCTCTAGAGAATCTTCAATAAATTCTTTTATAAACTCCACCAGTGTTTCCTCCAAAGATTCTTCCTTGTATCTCTGAAGGGACCCTATGAGGCATTCGTCCTGGGATTTCTGCAGGAATAACTTCAATAATCTAATATAAATTTCTCCGAGGATTTATATAGGAATTTATCCATCAATTCCATCCAGTATTTCTTGAAGGATTTTTCCAAGGAATCTACCAGGAATAGAGAATCTTTCAGAAACTCCTTCAGGGATTGCTTTAAAAGTTCTTCCAGAAATATACTAAGGAATCTCTCCAGGAAACTCTCTTGGAATTAATCTATTGATTTCTTTGGTGATACCTCCAAGAATGTCTAAAAATATATTTCCATGGATTTTTTTTTCATGAAAAAAAAATCTTTTAGATATACTTTAGGAACTCATCCTGAGGTATTTGGAGAAATGTGTTGTTTGAAACTCTGAGTAAATATCAGTTAACTCCCTTGAGGAATTTATGATAATCCTGAAGCACAATCCTAGTAACACCTCTGAAGTATTTTATGGTTGAACTTCTGGCGAAACTCTGATAGATATTTCCGAGTGTTAACGCTAAAAGAACTCCTTGTGAAATTCCTTAAAAAACTTTTCTCGCGAAAAATTACAGGAGATATAATTAGGAAAATACTGTTGAAGTATCTGAAGGAATTACTAGTGGAATCTTTACAGGAAATTGTGGTCAAATCGCATAGGAAATTCGTAATTGGATAATTAGAGTTCATCTTGGCCTCCACGAAGGAACCTCCCAGAGGAATCCCTGAAGGAATGTTTTAAATCCCAGGAGGAATTCCTGATAGAGTCACTGGATGATATACTGGTAGATTCCCATATCACAGGTAGAACTATTTTAATAAATTTCTGGTAATATCGCTGGAGGGTTCCTGAAAATCCCCAAGAATCTCTGGAGTTATTCCACGAGAAATTCCTTGAAAAATCCGGAGGAATACCTCTCCGGGATTGATTCCTTAAGGAAATGCGGGAGGAGCCCCATGATGAATTCCGCGAGGAATCCTTTGAGAAATTCCGGAAGAAATCTCTTGAGTAATGCCGGTAATAGAATACTTATAAGAAATTTCTGATAAAATCCCTGGAGGATATCCTGATAATCTTCGAGAGTCATTATAGATTTTGCTGGAGGAATTCCTTGAGGATTGATTCCTTAAGAAATTTCGGGAGGTATACCTTGACTGATTCCGGGAGGAATCCCTTAAGGAATTCCAGGAGGACTACCTTGAAGAGTTCTTGGATGAATCTCTTGAAGTATTCTCTAGAAGTTCGGGTATTATCTCCTAATAAATTCCGAAAATAATTCATAATAAATAACCCAGAATAACCCTAGAGGGATTCCTGAAGGAACCTTTAGAAGAATTCCTGATAGAATCCCTGACAGAACTTCTGATGGAATCCCAGGAGGATTTATAATTAAGTCATAGAAAATTTTCTAATGGAATCCATGAAAGAACTTCCGATGGAATCCCTGCATAAATTCCCAGTGAAATCTATTGAAGAACTCCTTCAGATGGAATCCTTGGAAACACTTGTGATGTAATCCCTGGAGTAATTCCTGATAGAATCATTAGAGAAACTCTTGATAGAAGTCCTGTAGAAATTTCAGGTGGAATCTCTGAAGGAACTCCTAATGGAAACCCTAAAGAACTCCTGATAAAGTCCTTAGAAGAACTCCTTATGGAATCCCTTGGGAACTCTTGATAGGATCCCAGAAGGAATTCCAGGTGGAATGTCTAAAGAAATCCCCAGAAGAACTCCTTATGTAATTCCCAGAAGAGATCCTGATGTTATCCCTAGAAGAAACTTCTGGTGCAATCCCTCGAGGATCCAGGTGAAATCTCTGAAGAAACTTCAGATATAATCTCTAGAGGAATTCTTTATGGAATCTTTAAGGGAGCTCCTGTTAAAATTACTGAAAAATTTAATAATGATTTCTGACGGAATCCGGAGGAACTCCTGATGGAACCCCTGAAGAAATTCCTAAAGATATTCTTGCAGGAACTCCAGATGAAATCATTGGAGGAACTCCTGATGAAATCCCTTGAAGAATTCCCTATTGAATCACTATAGGAACTCCTGATGAAATCCCTGGAGGAATTCCTGATAAAACTCCTGATGGAACACCTGATAGAAAGCCTAGAGAAATTTCTTATGATATCCCTAGATGATCCTGATGGAATTCTTAGGTGACCTCCTGATATAAACTCTGGAGGAAGTCCTAATAGAATCTCGGAAGAAATGCTAGCTGGGATCTCTGAAGGAACTCTTGGTGGAATTTCTGGAAGAACTCCTGATGAAATCCTCAGAAGAACTCTAAAGGTACTTCTAATAGAATCTCTATTGGAATTCCTGATAGATTCTCTTGAGGAACTCTTAATGGAATCCTTGGAGGAATATAAAGATATTGTTGGAGGAACTCCTGATAGAGTCCCGATGAAATCTCTAGATGAACTCCTCATGAAATTTCTGGAGGAATTCCTTATAAGTTTCCTGAAGGAACTCCTGATAGTATCTATAGAGGAACTCCTGACAGAATCTCTTGAGAAATTTTGGGTGAAATCTCAGAAGAAACTCTTTATGGCATCCCTGAAGGAACTTCTGATGAAATCATGGAGGAAATCCTAAATATATTGTTGAAGGAGCTCCTGATGTAATCAATAGAGGAATTTTTGATGAAATTCCTAGAATAACTAGTGATGGAATCTCTAAAGAAACTCCTGATAGAAACTCTGGAAGGTATTCCAGGTGGAATCTCTGAAGCAACTTGTAACGACAAGACACTGCCACTGAACAGCAGGCGGAACTCATGATGAAATCTCCAGAAGCCCTAAAGGTACTACCGATAGAATCCCTACAGGAGCTCCTGATGAAATCCCAGGGGGAACTCCTGAAGGAATCCTTTGAAGAATTTGTAAAGATATTCTTGAAGGAACTCTGGATGGAATCATTGGAGGAAATTCTGTTGAAGTCCCGAGAAGAACTCCGGGTGGAATCTCTGAAGTATCTCCTGATAGAATCCCAGGAAAAACTTCTGATGAGATCCCTAGTTGAGTTCCAGGTGCAATTCCTGAAACAACTGCTGATCGAATCTCTGGAGGAATTCCAGATGAATGCCTGAAGAATTCCTGATAGAATCCCTAGACGAACATCTGATTAAACCCCCAGAAAGATTCTCGATGGAATTTCTAGAGGAACTTCCAATGGAATCCGGAGAGGAACTTCCGAAGGAATCCCTAGAGCTAGTCCTGATAAAAACCCTGAAGGAACTGCTGAATGAAACCTTCGTGAGATTTATGATTGAATCTTTAGAAGTTCTCCTGATGGAATGCCTGGATGAAATCGTGTTTAATTCCCTAGAATAACTCCTGATTCTAGAGGCCTTCCTTAGCCGAGTGATCAGAGTCCGTGGCTACAAAGCAAAACCTTTCTGAAGGTTTCTGGTTTAAATTTCCGGTCGGTCCAGGATCTTTTCGTAATGCAAATTTCCTTGACTTCTCTGGGCATAGAGTATCATCGTACCTGCCACACAATATATGAATGCGAAAATGGCAACTTTGGCAAAGAAAACTCTCTATTAAAAACTGTGGAAATACCCATTGAACTCTAAGCTGGGAAGCAGGCTCTGTCCCAGTGAGAACGTAACGCCAAGAAGAAGAAGAACACCTGATTCTCAGAGGAATCACTGATGGAATCCCTGTTGGAACTCCTGATAGAATCTCATGAGGAATTCCAGGTGAACTTTCGGAAGGAATTTATAAAAGAATTCTTACAGGAATTTCTTGTTAAATCACTGGACAAAATGTTGATTAAATTTCTGGAAGAACACCTGGTGAAATCATGAAGGAGTTTTGGAAGAATTCCTAAAGATATTACAAGAGGATTACCTGGAGAAATTCCAGGTAAAATTCCTGATGGAAACCCTGTAGTACGAATCCAGGTACAATCCATGGATGGATTTTTTGAATCACAGGTGAAACTGCTGATGGATTCTCTGAAGATATTTCTGGAGAAATTGGTTGAGGAATGATTAAAGAATCCTTGATGAATTTGCTAAAGAAAACGGTTAGAGATAGTTGGAAACGATAGTGAAATATATAGAAACAACTCAGGAGCGTGCATTTGATAGATCACTATGGCACCGACGCTGCGTAAATTCACGCATTTTGACTTTCCACCCATCTGCATCGGAAGTTCATGGGACGTCGAAGCTTCAATTTGACATGATGACGTCAGTGTTCGTGCAACATCCCTACAGATCGGTTCGTCGAACATTTGGCTCCGCCCACCGGTGGTTTGAGCAAAATCAAACTCGTTTGATTTTGGCGAACCGATTCGTCAACCGTCAAATTGGTTTCACAAACTGTCAAATTGGTTCGTCAAGCAGCATCACACACGGTCAAACATAGCACCAACATGAACATCAACCTGGGGGGCGGAGTCAATGTTGGTCAAACCGTCTGAGCGTCTGTGGGGTGCATAAGATGTCGTGAAAGGTCTTATACGTACAAAAGTGGAGGCGATATATGTGTATATTTTATATGAGGAAAGATTGCATGCAATGCGAGTGTGTAGATTTTATTGCGAACTAATCTGTATTCTTATGCGACTTTATTTATGATAACAAAATTTATTTGACAGCTGCCACGGATTGATCCGATTTCCTTTGTACGAGTATACGGGACGAAACGAAATGTACATATACACTCATAAAATAGCGTTTTTTTTGTGAGGAAACTCATCGATCAAACGATTTCATTTACCATTTAGTGTGGATGTGATGCAATTTGTCTGAGAAAACGACTTTGTTCGTAAACTGTTATGCGACTTCCAGTTGTCTGGGAAATGAATCAATTTAAAAAGAGAAAGAGGCAGGTAGACCGGGACAAGGATAGAAATATTCGGAAAGGGAAGGCTACAAGGGTCTCGGATAGCTATGCACAAACTCAATCGCATTTCGTATTAGGACGAAGTTAGAACCCAGCTAGAAAACCGAATCCTATAACCAAGTTTGGTGGAAATTAGAAGTGAAGTGCGAAAACCCTCCTTAATATTGCACGGTGTCGAATCAGGTGGAAGCACCCTAGTAGCTCCCTAACCCATCCTTTCTACCGAATGACTGTGTAATTCAGAACCCAAAGGAGCAGTGATTCCCAAAGTGGGCGAATTCGCCCCCCTGGGGGCGATTTTTAGGTCCAGGGGGGGGATTTGTTAAACTAAATTTGGGGACGAAAGTGCTAGTTCAAAGTTTGTAAGAGACACTCATATTTTAATGATAGCATATACATCTGACGAAGAATTTATATGACACCTGACTATTTCATCGGTTTTTTACTCTTAACGCGCTCGCTTTCGAATTATGATACAAATTTGATGATTGTCATTGAGATCTGAATGGTTTTTGCTATAAATAATATTTAATGCAAGCAAAACTTTTGGCGATGTTTGAAATTTATTTCTAAGGCCAAAGTAAAGTTTGGTGACTTTTTGTTGGGGGATCTTTAGAATAAGGCAGATTTCTCACACATTTGATACACTACTCATTTTTATATTTTGTTGACCCGCATACTAACAGTATTTGTAGTACAAATCATTTTATAAAAAAATGTGACTTTGGTGGACGAAAATCGGGTTCCAAAGATAAAATCACTGAATCCAATATACGTTAATCACCCTTCTTAATAGTAGGCCTGAGTGACATAAAATTGCATGAATCAAAGCTTTAAAAAAAATCTAAATTAAACGTTATATTTAAGTAAAAGAAAAGTTGAAAAAAGTGTGTTTTTTTTCTTATATTTTGTATATAGATTGAACTGTTTGCAGAACAGACGATAATGTATTGCCCAATTTTCCATTAATTTGATTCGACAATTTAGGAAACATTAAAAAAGACAAAAAAGCAGAAAGTGAGCTGAACATTTTTCGATGATCGCACATAAGCCAGGATAGATATTTTGATACAAAAACAATTGATGCATATGACAGATATGACTCTTTTACTGTTATACAAGTAAAATACACTATTTTTCAGAAGCATTATGATTGACCCCTTAGATTTGACCAATTTTTGGTATACTTATGATAAAATATTGATCAATACTAACGTACAACGTAAGTTTAATGCTTAATACAAATGTTGAAATTTCATATTCAAAAAAAAAATATTGGTCTCAAGGGGGCGAACGTCAAAAAAGTTTGGGAAACACTGGTCTAGAGGTTAGTCCAGCGTGCCGGGACACATCCCGCGTGCCCAAAAGTAACCCTATTTGGCTGAAAGGAGAAGTTGTACATAATCAGAGTCACTAACCGTATCAAGCAAAGTGGGCTCAAGCCTTCAATAACGCGGAAAACCCTGTCTTGAGGTCCAAACCGGTGAATCCTCACGCCTGGTCGAGACAGATGACCGACCTGAGCCCAAGCAGATCGCATCCGTGGAAAACACCAGCGTAGGTAGCCTGTCCAGGCAATCTCTCGATCCCTCGACACTGCAGATTGATTCGAGGGCCAAGTATCGGTCTTCAGCTCGGATTGCAGCAGTGCGTAGCTAGCCGGCCCAACACCCATCACAAAACACACACGATCGAATCAGTAAGTTTAAGAATAAATAGTATAAACCCTAGCAAACGTTTTGTAGCCTGTTTAGTTGAAGGAAGGAACCCTTGAAAGCCCCTAAAGCCTACCCTGGGTGCGCCAGGACCCGTGCTCTAGTTTGCCGGTGTCTGAGGCAAAAACCGCGAGTAACATATTACTTTTCTAAACCATAAAAAAAACATTTAAGACTCGAAAGTATCATGAGATTTGTTGATAAGTATTGTTTTAGACATGAAGTATGTGTTTCAAGGCAAATACGGTGAACAAATTGCCATATATGCTAGTAAACTTGCATGCAAGTTGGTTGAAATCGTCAAATTGTCAAACTGCCAAAATCTAAAAAACTGGACGTGCTATGACTTTTTTGAAAACGACAGTGAGTTCTGCTATCCTAAATTAAGTAAAAAGCGGTATTTTAGTGCTTGAGACAAAAATATTGTTCACAGTGTTACGGTTTCTCCAAATCAAACTATGAAAATTATAAGCGCACAAACACTTTTCGACGAATAGCCATTCGAGGAACTGGCTTTGGAGAATCAACATATTGGAAAAAGTAGCACAACCAATTTGGAATCAATTATGCCACTTTTCCCCTAAAGTCATGTCCCCGAACACCAGTTCGCCTATGACACTATTCCTTGAATGACCCGTTTCACCGAAAAGTGATGCAGTTTAATAATGTACCAGAATAGGCTTCAGGAACAAACTACAAAGAACGATAAGCAATCAAGAGAAGGAGATATTTAGTCATTCTCGACTTCACACATATTGAAAACGGTAAATCAGATAACCAGTTTATTCACCACCCTAAAATGGATGAAGCGATGACAATTATAATCATAATTATGAGTGCCAAACACTTCTTTCACAATTCTTCCATAAGTTCATCCTTTCATGCCTCCCACATTTTGAACGAAATTTATCTAAAACTATCACAAAAAAGTCTCCCAAAATTAATTGATATCATCAAAATTAATTTAAGAAATCCTATGAGAAATTTGCCAAAAAAAAACCAACTAGTTACTTTATGAACTGTTCCAGGATTTGTTGTAATGATTTTTGAGCAATTCATATGAGAATACCACTAATTACATCTGTAGATATTCTTCGGCATTCTATTTAAGACTTATGCATGAATTATACTCAATATTTCTCGAAAAATTATTCAAACAGACTCAAGTCAAAAAAGTATACAAACTTACTTTATCGATTCTACGTGTTTCGCAGACGAAATTCTACGCATTTTGCTCTTGACCAACTCGATTTTTCACTTTTAGAACGTTTACTTTCCGGAATTACAAAACGACGAAAGTAAGATTTTCAACTTTCGCTACCTAACCACTACTTTCGCCGCTCCGCTGTATGGAGAGACAAAGTGACTTAACCACGAATCAAAATAAAACACTACTTGAGCCGATTTTACACTGATACAAAAACGTCGAAAGTAACTGAATAAATCGGCTTATCATTTTGTAATAAATTTTTTGTGGGAAATAACAGGAGCTCCCTAGTTTTTGAATGCGAGCTATTTGTATGCAAAATTTAAGCAATGTACACGGCGAAAAAATGTGAAAAAGGTGATTCATTTTAAAACAGTTTTAGAAGACAGGTTGTGATTCTTCTGAATTAATTTTCTCAAAACTGTATGGAAGTTACTTACGTCGATTTGAAAAAGTAATCGAGATTTCTCTAATGATCATTTTAGTACTGTTTAGGATTTACTTGTTCAAAATTTACTGTATAAAATCCAATAAGGATTAACCTACAGATTATGCTAGAAATTCCACTAAAAATATCAGGATTTCTGACTAGATAAATTTGGAGTTGTTTTGGTGTTTCCTTAATATATACAGTTTTTGATAAAGTTTTATAATCGAGGGAGTTTCCCACATTGTTTTGTTTTCTCAAAAATGTTTTCATAAATTTTAAATATTCTCTAAACAAAAACTGCAAGCTTTTCTCTATGAAATTTTAACATCGATCGATATTTTCTGATGCAAAGCTGTTCTTAGAAATGTATCCAAAGGAGGCTACTTATATTCAACATTAGGCTTGTCCACATAGTTATCCAACACTAGGCCTGTCCATTCTTTTAAAATGTACTTAGATTTTGTTGTTTACTCTCCTCACTTGATTGACATTCGTAAAGGAGTCCAAATTTCTGCTGTTTTATTTGAATCAGAAGAAGCATTTAATCGGTTTTGTGTTTTTTTGGTAAATTTCCAAGTTTCATAGAATCTTATCTAAGCACAAATGTAACAAAAATAGCTGTTTAACCACCAAATATTAGCTATATATGTCAACTTGAAGTTAACTGAAGCAAGTATATCCCATAAAAAACAGAAGTTTGTCTATATTTCAATGGACTTAATGCTCAAATGTAGCCTTAAATTTAATTGAGTAGTGTTTGATCCTTCGACCTTGTGGCTTGCTCTAGCAGGGGCGGGCGATGGTGGCAGGATCAAACATGTCGCGTGTCGTACGCGATAAAGTGTCACTTGCTCTTGCGGCAGCGAGTGATGAACACGTATTCGGCGTACAATGTGATTATCGAATAATTTCGCGAATCCACTTAGGCGCATGAATCGCTCTCAGATCTGTGCCTTATCCCACTAATCCAATATCCTTTCCATGACAACTGTGGAGATGCAGAGGTGATCTCGGTCTCTAGTAACAACGGTTGTCTAACTAACATTCCTTCCCTTCTTCCGATGACCGTAAGGACGTGGCCGGCGTCGTTTTTGACTTTTGGATTCTGAGCTCTCGATTTGTGCACATTGAGAATGGTAAGCTTATCCTAAGCCCCATTCATTGAAGCTCTGAGCAAATTCGATTGATATGGTCAATCACGGAGTAGCAACTATGAATTGTGCGGTAATTTATGCTTATGCTTAAATGTAGCCTAAAAATGTGATTTTGAAAACATTTGGCTATGTTAGACCACAATTTACAGTTTAATATTTTGAGCAGAATAGTATTATTCCGGGTCTACCAAATGTTCTGTTTTTTACACCAAAATTGCAGGAAGTAAGGAAAAATAATAAATGTTTAATCCTTGGATTACAATGTTTGGCTCTGCCTATAACTGCCAAAAGCAAAACATTTTGTTCTATTTAACATCTTTTCAATCTACCATTTCAACAACTATTTTTATTGTTTTAAAATGTTGAACTTTCGCGAAAATATGTAATTTTCAGTTAATTGTTGAAAAAACTGTTAAATATGTTTCCAACATATCAAGGCTCGACAAAACTCTACAAATTCTGGCTTAATTATTTTACGAAATTCTGTAATAATACGAAAAGGTATTCCCAAAGGCCTACAATTGCTGTTGTTTTTGGATGACTTTTCCCTGCAACACAAAAAAACTACATTCACATATTTTTTTATTAGTTCTCGTACAATTTCTAAGCTTAATTCCAAGCTGTTTTTCTCACAACCGGGCTTTACAGCCTATGCTTTTAACCTTCTATATTAGACATTCGACGGAATTAGTGTTGGTAATCCGAGCGGTAAGTAAGTGAGGGTAGTTTTAAAAATATATTTACTTCAAAAATCAAAAGAAAAGTAAGTGTAAAATTGAAGGCATTTTCGCTTGATGCCCTCCATCAAAGTATTTACAGTGTCATCCGGTACCAGTTTCTTAGGTTTTTTTTTTCCATTTTCTTAACATGTCCTTCTAGTCTTTGGCTGTCTTCTTGCTCTTCCAAAGTTCCCGCTTCATTATTGCTCAGTACTGCTCCACCGAGCGCAGCTCCGGACAGTTTGGCGGATTCATGTCCTTTGGAACAAAATGGACATAATAGGGTCCTAAAGCCCTATCCCAATTTTAGTGCCAAACGCTTAAGTTTAGGCCAATAACACATGTTTACTCAATTTTTTAATGTTTTCGGTTGGTTTGAGTTCAAAAAACATTTTTTTAGATTTTGTCACACCCCTTGGCTTAAACTCGAATTTTGGGTGCATGTTGTTTTCCGTGTCCCTTCCAAAATGTCAGATAGGAACAACCCCAGTGTTAAAACTAAAACCCCTGTGGTGTTTTTGTCGACTAAGCGAACGTCAAACATGATCTTAAGTGTCAAGATTCATTTATGGACCCAATTTTTAAATTAAAGTTTAAACATGATATAGCCGTTATTTGAGCGGGAAAAATTGCTAAAGTAGTTGCAGTGAGATGCTATTTCGTGTTATTGAATAAAAACAAGATTTCATTGAAAATTTTAGGACCCAATTGGCCTCATACCACTCCAGGACACTTTTAGCATAGTGGCATGATGCCAAATCTGGCCAAAATAGCGGAGCTTCGTCGTGCTGCTGCAAGAACGGCAAAAGGCGCTTCTCGAGGCACTCAGATTTGTAGATCTCGCCATTTACTGTGCCCTTCGTCACGAAAGGCTCACGCCTCAGTCCGCAAGAGCAGATGGCCCGCCAAATGAGATATTTAGAGGCGAACTTCGACATTTTCTTCTTCTTAAATTTGTCGTCCACATCGAACTTGCTCTTGCCGGTGAAAAACTCCATCCCCGGAATTTGTTTAAAATTGGCTTTTATACACGTTTCGTCGTCCATCACAGAGTAGCCATATTTTGTCAGCATCTTCTCGTAGAGCTTCCGTGCCCGAGTTTTGCCGCTTATCGCGGTTTGGGAAGATCTGTACCTTGTATGTATGTAGTCCAGCTCTCTTATTTGCATTCTGGATGTAGCTCAGCGACATGCCGACCTTTTTAGCCAAATCTCGGCTTGAGATGTTGGGATCTGCTTCAATCATCCGCTTCACCTTTCCCTCCGTCTTTTTGTTCACCGGTCCCGGTTTTCTTCCAGCTCCTTTGCCGTGGTCCAACGTCAACTGCTCCTGAAACCGCTTCAACACTCTGGAGACGGTTGAATGGTGAATGTTCAACATTTTTCCCAACTACCGGTGCGATCGGTCAGTAAATTCCAGGTGTTTGGGAAGAATTTGTTCTCTCGACTCGCGTTGATTCATCTCCATTTTCGTTGAATCGAAAAACACGACTTCGAGTTTGACAGCATGTAAACAATACACATCAATAAGAAAGTGTACAAAATTTGGATAATTTTTACCCAATGGTAGGAAAGTTGTGCCCTGTTGAATGTGTCGCAATAATTTCGTGTTCGCCTTTTAAAGTGCATTACGGGACAAGCTTTTGTCTCAAGCACCAAAATACAACTTTCTATTTAATTTGTGGCTGCTGAATCAGTCGCCGTTCTCGAAAATGTCATATCACGTCTGTTAAAACTGCGTTATTGATCGGTTTCAGCCAACTTGCATGCAAGTTTACCAGCTCGTATACAGACTTGTGCCTAATTAGCTTTTTTCGTTACTAAAAAGTCCTTTTCGATTGTTTGAAAAAGGATTGTATTCAAACAAACTATATCTCATGCAGAAGTACAAGCCAACTTGTATATGCTTAGTGAATTGGATTACCAAAAACAAAGCAATGAAACATATACAATTTTCATTAAAACCTGTAGCACGACGTGCAAGAACATTCCCGTGAGCGACAATGCATTTAGCTACCCAAAAATTACTGTGTACACATAATTTGATCTTAAAGACACGGCAAAAAGATTATTTTTGTTCCGCAGTGTTATTGAGTAGTAATAAATCATGTTATTGATTACTTAACTTTTGTTAAATTGTTATTTATATAACAAACCAAACATTACATTGCTTCATTACTCATTAGTTTTTTTTTGTTTGTTATTCTGTAAACTATGTTTGAGATAAGGGTAACCAATATATTTTGGACCCCCGGGCCATTTTCCAAAAAATTTCCCGGCTAAGATAAAAATTCAGCTCAATTCGCAAGATATTTGCCAAATATTATTTGGAATGATAGGATTGTTTCATACTTGCATCAACCGTTTGTAGGGGAGTTAGGGGCATAATGGACACGTTAAGCAAATGTCCCTTTTAAGACCATAAAATGGCAATGTTTTTAATTAACCCCCGGCTGTTTTTCGAGTTTGATGTTAGTACGATGTGCTACATTCATTCATGGTAGTAAAAATCATATTATATGTCAGAAAAACGAGATAGAAAAATGAGTCGAAAACAAGGCTGGTAAAAAGGTATCGGGTCACTTGCGTGAAATTTGGTGATTCTATAAATTCAATGACTGTCAATTGGTCCGATATGTAAAAAGGCTCTCCCTCAATCATAATAACTAAAAAAGAACGTTTCTGGGTATTTTACTTTACTCAAAAATAAGATTATTCCACCGCCTTGCTCATGTGCCGATTTGAAACTGAGAGAAACTTAAAGTAAAATTTCAAAGAACAATTGAAGCAAAAAATAAACTTAAATAAAGCAAACATTTGAAATGCAATACAGATTTCATGCAGTATATAAAGTTTTGTTGAAGTATGCATATTCTCAGATACTAACGGGGTGTCCATTTCGCCCCGTGAATTGAAATGCCCCTAATATCCCTACATAAAAAATGTCTTTATTTTGACTAAAATTAATTTAAATCGGATTTTTTTCTTTCGATATCTGATTAAAAATCCTTCTTATAAGGGGAAACTTGGACTTATTCGTGTTTAGAGGTGAATGAATAAGTGCAATAAGTTGTAATAAAATTATATGTTTCCAAACGTGATCCTGAACATAAGGATTTCCTGAGAATTTGCGGATCTCTGTAAGTTCCTGAATAGCGGTATCCTAAAATTTCCAGCGTACCCTCAAGGAGCATTTTCACAACCCCAGCTAGATCGGGGATTTTTTGCGAAACACCGAAAATTTTTAATTGGCTCTCGGACATTTCCAGAAAAAGCTTAAGCTGTTTCACCGAGATCCCTGTGGCCGTGGATGGTAAGGGTTACTAGCATCTAACAGATTCATAGCAGGCTCCTATGGAAGTGTAACAAGGATCCTAAGCATTTTTAGTGAAAATCTAAGGAATATCATTGACGATCCTGAAATATTAGTGCTTGAAATTGAGTGAAAAATTAGTCATATGCATCAAATTTCACGATAACTAAAATAAAAAAACGCTTGAAATTTAAAGGAGCTTCGCGTTACAAGTAAACCATGAAAAGTGTTCCACGAATCAAAAAGTTTGAAAATCACTTCTCTAATACAGTCATCTCTCCCTTACTCGATATTCCGTATCTCGATATCGAGTTAGAGAACCATAGGAAAAGTTGGTTTTCATGGCTACCTCGATGGTCCCTTGGATCACATTTGCACTGGTTTCGTGTTCTGTAACTCGATACCTCCCTAACTCGATGGTCTCTTCAATATCGAGTTAGGGAGAGATGACTGTATATTTATATTTCAATTTAGGTGTTAGATGTATTTTTTTTTCATTTCTAGGAAAAATCCGTGCATCATCAACGGATAATTCCAAACTACAAATATTCAAACTCTCCGGATACTTAAAAAAAAATACTCCTACAAATAAACAACACGATCACTAGCGCCGCATACCGGATAACATCTGAACGTGTTTGTTATACAACCACTAGATTTTCATATTAGTTTCTACATTGCCGAAGTTACGATCAACAAAGCACCCTAGCAGAAGAAAATTGCAGCAGAATGCCAAATTGAGGTATTCCATTCCATTCCAAGTCCAATACCTACTTCCTGAATAAGGTATAAAAAAATCCTGAATAAGAATTAAAATACTAGAAATAATATCTCATGAATATTCTTCGAACTTCAATCTGATAACTCTATTTTATAATAAGTTGAATTCTTCTAAATATTCTGAACTGATTTGGTCTTGACTTTTCAAATATCTTTCCCAAAAACATCATCCTGCTTAAAAGTAGCGATTGTGACAAACATGACTCTAAGGGGTCTAGTCTCCTCCAACTCCCACTGTTCCTACGCCAATGGAGTGCAGGCTACGCGACGGGAGTATAAGCAAACGTTATTCTCATTGGGAATTATGTCCATTCCAGCCGGCGCGCGTGCAGAGGCTGAACAGTAAACAAATGCGGGAGTTGACGTTATTTATATCCGATGATGATGAAGTTGGGTGCCGCTCGACAATGTATATAAACGCGTCGAACAGAAAGGAAATATTGCGGTTGATTGAGAATTAAATTCTAACTCAAAACTCAAATGCAGAGCAAACTCTAAATAACTTAAGATTAACTTTACAACTTGAATGCCTCAATCGAGCAATCGTTAAACAAAGATAAATATAATAAGAGTTTCCAACACGTGCAACAAGTTTAACTGCAAATCTTCTTATCAAAAACTACGCATAATGACCTAGGGGTCCAATTAGCCATGTGATTATCTACAAATTTTTCAGCAAGACTATGTTGAAGTGGTGAGGTTGAATCCTGCCTGTTATGATCTTTTCGAAGTGTAAATTTCTTTGACGTCCCGGGCGTAGAGTATTGTCAGGCTTGACATACAAACTACAAATGGTAAAAACAAACCTCTCAGTTAGGGATCATCCAAAAATGACGTCCATCATTAGGGGGAGGGGGGGGTCTACGAAAGTGTGACAGTACGTGTAGAAGGTATTGGAAAAAGCGTGACAGAGGGGGGAGGGGGGGTCTAGAAATCTCAAAAAACGATGGACGTCATATTTGAATCGTCCCTTAATAACTGAAAAAGATCATAAAAACGCTTAGCTGAGAATCAGAAACTGTCCCAGTTGGGGTGTAACGCAAAAAAAAGAATGTTAAGACAGTTACCTAACTGTGAACCGTTCCCCACTCAAACGCCGATTTTATCGCCCTCTTGGAAACCCATTCATTCAGAGATATTGGAATCAGCTGAAGCGACAGTTACCGCTTCCCTAACGATAATCTCACAAAAACGACAATATGTATGTAAACATCCATAGGTGCTTTACACCAACAACAAATCCAGTATTTTGATGAGATCATTCAGTTAGAGATACAGTAGCACGCAAATTCGACGCTACAACTACCAGTATGGGCCAGGGCACGAGCGATTTTCAATGACCGGCCGGTACAATGTGAAGTCATCTACCGCAAACAACAACAATGCCCAGTTCCAAAAACGCAAGGCGCGATTTTTTATGCGAATCGATTTGAGCTCCGATTCTATTGGACGGATGGATGCCGTGTGCGTGTCAGCTGAGCCAGTTGATGTGATATTTTTGTTTTATTTTTTCGTGTGGGATAAAATTAAATAACTCAATTGACCTTGCCACTTGACATCTGGTACCGCTTCGGGAATAAATACGGCTTCCATTCCTCTACGGTGTTAGTGTTAAATTATCCATCTGAAATTTGAATTCAGTCAAGGTCAAAATGTGCTATCAATTATAACGCATACTTGCCTATTTCATACTTGCAGAAATAGAAGATGCTAATACTAATGCTTCCAAAACTCAACTTATAATATTTCCACATAAACCGAAAGCTCTTTATTTGAAACCTTCAAGTAGACATGTTGTCACGTTGAGAGGTAAATTGGTCAGATGAAATTAAGTATTTGGGGCTCATGCTAGATAAGAATTTAACTTTAAAAATTCAGATGGAGGGCATTCAAGCCAAATGTAACAAATATGTACAATGACTCTATCCTCTTATTAATAGAAAATTAAAACTTTGTCTTAAGAACGAGCTTTTAATTTTCAAACAAATTTTCATACCAGCCAAGTTGTATGCTGTAACGATATGGACTAGATGTTGTAATACCAGGAAGAACCGATTAACAATACTGCAATCCACTTTAATGACTTTCCTTGCACAAATGCAGCCATTCCACGAAAAACCGATCTAGTGGGTCACCGAATTTCGTGAAAATTTGCTATTTTGTTCCTTATCCGAAATAAGGATACACGTGTTTTTGGATTTTTCGATTAGGGTGACCATTTCCGAAATAGGGTGACCAGAAAAATCGCGATTTTGCAATTTTTTTATCTCTTCAAAAATTATAACTTTTGAACCGCTTGACCGATTTATTTAATTTTCTTGGACGAAATGAAAGCTAAAGATTTTGACTTTTCTAGACATATTTGAAATTTCACAAAGATTGTTTTTTTACATGAAATATAATCAAAAATTTCTTTTTTTTTTGTGTTTGAAGGCCTTGGGACAGAAGGGACTCTGCTGTTCTCATTTTTTCTTGAAAGTTCAGAAAATTTTACGTTTACTGTCAAATTTTCAGCGATGTATGTTTTTTAGTTTTTGAGGTATACATTTTTGAAAATAAAAATCAGTAAATTTTTATCGACACACACTGTAGGCCTCAGCGCATTGGAATTTTTATTTTTTTTAGATTCATAACTTTTGAACAGCTTAACCAATTTCCAATATTTTTTTATGGAATGAAAGCTTAAGAAAAAATTCAAAACACTGAAAAAAAAGTAACATGAAAAAAATAGTTTTTTAGAAAATTTGTATATACTTTAATTTTTTTTAGAATTCTATATTTGATCAAGGATTACTTGAGTATAATTCTGAAGAAATATTCCAAAGATCGTTAAATTTTTTAACCATTTAAACGACATATTTTTAAAATAAACTCTTTAAGAAATTGTTGAAAAACCTTTGAAAGTAATTCATAATAAATAGAAGTAGCTATTAGAAATTTTCTCAAATAAAAACAAGGGATAAATATCAAAGGAATGCAAATACAAATATTCAGGAGAAATAACAGAAAGGATTGCATTTAAAAATAAAATAAAATCATGACGTAATTCATGAAGAATTAAAATTACGATTGGCACACTTGAGAAATTGTTGAAAGAATTGTTTGAAGAATTCTTGAAATAGCTAGTGGGGTAAAAATTAAAAAAAAATCAAAAACTATGTAAAAGGATTTTATGTGTTATCTCTGGAAGATTTTTTTGCGCTGATTTCATTTTATCAGGAACCTTCAGAGAAATTGTTTGGTAATATTTTCGGAAGAAAAAAAAATCCATAAAAAATCTTCTAGAATAATTCAGAAATCAGAAACAATATTTCTAAAATAAAGCCTGGGAAGTTACTGAAAATTCCTGAAAGCACAATCAAAATAGGAATTCTGGGAGTTTTTCCTTCCTATTAATTTCCTTAAGAAATTACTAGAGTACTTCATAAACAACTTTCCCTGAAGATTTTTTGGGTCAAATCGTGCAGAATATAATTAAAATATCAAGAAAACGGACGAAAAATTCTATGACAAATCTCTGCTAGAAGTTTCAAATATAATCGGTTTGGAATTCTTGAAGGAATTAGAAAATTGTTTAAAAACAATTCTGGAGAAAAGAGGAAATTCTGGAAAATCTGAGAGGTGTAATTCTTGTTGAAAACATTCTCAAGGAACCCGAATTATAATTTTTAGGGGAATTCCCTTCTTCCTTGTCTTTTTACTGAGATCACCAGCTTCATACTGGAATTTTCAACTCAACAATAAAGTCAAATTGATGCAGTCTCAATCATAGAAAAAAATTGGATTCTATTTGGAAGACTAAATGAAGTTGCTTAATGCAGACAACTCTCCCTTACTCGATATTTCCTATCTCGATATCGAGTTAGAGAACCATAGTAAAAGTTGGTTTTCATGGCTATCTCGATGGTCCCTTGAAAAGTATGTGTACTGATTTTGTGCACCGTAACTCAATACCTCCCAATATCGAGTTGTGGAGAGTTAACTGTAATTGAAAATTTTAAAGTGGAAGACATTGGAAGACATTTTTCCGTGATATTGGAAGACACTTAAAAAAATCACCTGGCATCCCTGGAACACATCATCATTGCTTTTGGGATGACCTGAGGTTGGATTGAGGAGGTCTTCTTTGAAGACTTTTCTAAAGACTTCTTTGAATACTTCTTTGAAGACATATTTGTAGACTTCTTTGAAGATTTCTCTGGAGACATATCGGAAGACTTATTTGAAGGTTTCTTTGAAGACTTCTTTAGAGACTTCTTCGCAGATTTCTTTGTAAACCTTTTTGAAAACATCGTTGAAAGCCTCCTTGCACATTTCTTTGAAGACTTCTTTGAAGACCTCTTGGACGACCTTTTTGAAGACTTCTTTGAAGACTTTATTGATGTCATCTTTGAAGACATCTTTGTAACTTCTGGTAACATTGGTTCTCGGAAGGCTTCTTTGAAGATTTATTTAAAGATTTATTTGAGGACTTCTTTGAAGACCCCTTGATAACGTTTTTGAAGAGTTCTTTGAAGACTTTTTTGAAGACTTCTTTGAAGACTTCTTTGAAGACTTTTTTGAAGACTTCTTTGAAGACTTCTTTGAAGACTTTTTTGAGGTAATCTTTAAAGACTCCTCCGAAGACTTATTTGAAGGCTTCTCGGAAGACTTCTTTTAAGATTTCTTTAACGATTTATTTGAAGCCTCCTTTGAAGACCTCTTGACGACGTTTTTAAAGAGTTCTTTGAAGACTTTTTCGAAGACTTCTTAGAAGACTTCTTTGAAGATCTATTGACGGCGTTTGTACTGACATTTTTAAAGACTTTTTTGAAGACTTCTTTGAATACATTTTTGAAAACGTTTTGAAAAATTATTTGAACGCTTCTTAGAAGTCTTCTTTTAAGGCTTCACGGAAGACTTGTTTGAAGAATTCTTTATAGACTTCCTTAGAGACTTCATTGAAGAATCCTTTGAAGCCCTCTTTGACGACGTTTTTGAAGGCTTCTTAGAAGGCTTCTTAACAAACTTCTCTGAAGACTTCTTTAAAGTCATTGTTGGTTACGTCCCGTCGACAAATGGTCTACCTGAGCTAACCGCCAGTCTAGAGTGACAAAACCACACCCATCCATGTGCAAGGGTTTGTCCAGGTATAGGAGACGGACGAAGGTCAGACACGATATTGACAGCTAATATAATTAAGGAACAATTGAATTGAGCAGCCTTGAGTTATAAAGAGTACATTTGTGAATTCTTAAACCTAATAATTTACATGCAAATCAACCTATTTCTAAATACATAAATACTATATAAACAGGAATTCGGGTTGAACATACGTGCCAAATGCCTTCTGCATAGTGATCCTTGACTAGTAAACGGGTTCTAACTTACAACTAAATGCTATAAGCAACTTGCTTAGAAACCACAGGACACAGCATAAATACCACAGTGTTACCGTTGATAGGCTGAATAACCCTACGCATTGTATCCATCAGCAAATAGTAGAGGACAGACAGTAGAATCACTAAAGAATTTTATAACTTTTGCACCGGATAAATAAAGTTTGGGAATAAAGTTCATGGAATTTCGATTCAAACTCGTTGTGATCAACAGTCATCTTTGAAGACTTCTTCAAAAAATGCTTTAAACACCGCTTTTAAGACTTTTTAGCAGACCTCTTAGAAGATTTCTTTGCGGGCCAAGACTTCCTTAAAGCTTTTTTAAAGACTTCTTTGAAGACTTTTTTGAACACGTTTTTGAAGACTTCTCTGATTTTTTTGAAAGCTTCTCGGGAGACTTCTCTGAAGACTTCATTGACGACTGTTTAGAGACTTCTTTGAAGAGTTTTTTGCAAACTTTTTTTTTTAATACTTCTTGGAAGAATTCTTTTAGGACTCTACCTATCTGGCTGCTTATTCCATACCTTCTTGCTTCAATCGGATTTGACTCGAACACCTTTTGTACAAAGCTGTTGTCCGGCATTCTTACAACTTGCCCTACCCAACATATCCTCCCGTCTTTAGCCACCTTCATGATACCACTCGTCGCTCAGAGTTACCAAGTGCTTGAATCCGAGGTAGACAAACTCATCTTGTTTTTTTTACTTATTCACCACAAATCAGACGTTTGCCGCATCACGCTTCAGACTGATGTACAGTTTTGCCACTTTTTTGCCGACATTATCCATATAATCCGCGAAGCAAACTAATCGGCTGGATCTTGTGAAAATCGTATCTCAATTTTTGAACCCAGCTCGCCGTATGACACCTTCTAGCGCGATGTTGAGCAGTAAAAAAACAAAAGTTCATATTCCTGTTGAATTTCAAAAGTTTCCATGATAGTTGGTTGAACGTATTTTTTATTACATTTTTATTGGATTTCTGAGATTTTTTCGTTTTCACTTAGAAAAATGCTGCTTTCTACGGTGCATATTTTTCGAGCTATTAATTTTCAAAGTTAGGGATGTTCAGGATATAAATTAAGAACTTGACGTGACTGTTATAAAACTGAAGTCGAAAAGAATTGCTTTACTCTTGAATCATATTGTAGAAAACAAGAATTCCAAAACATGTTGAGAAAAAAAATCAGTATGGTTGTTTTGGAAGGACAGTAATCCTTGCGCAAAGTTTAAATTGAAAACATAGTAGGTGAATATTTTTGAGAATGGGGATGGAAAGTGTATCTCTTCATCAAATCAAAATTTTGAGTTTTCATCTAAAAAATGAAAAATGATCGATGAACTGTCTCTAATTCCTATTTTGTTTATCTTTCTCATTCCAGGTACGTATCGCTTATGAACCGGAAAACGATAATGGCAGGTTTTGTACTCGTGAATCTACCATCTAGGTCGTAGCAAACAAAAAATCCAAAGCTCTTTCCAATTAAGGCTATCTATCCCAAAACAATGAAGAGTCTCAGACATTTTGCTGGATACCTATTTTATAAGCATGTTTATTCCTCTTATCTATTATATTATTATTATTTTCCAAAAAAAATATCTTATCTATCTCCAATAGCGGTCAGTGGTCCGCTAAATCCGCTCTATCAGCAGCGGTATTCCTCCGAGCGGAGCCGGTATGCCCGACTTTGGATTCACCACCAAACGTTCGGGTGTATTCGAACTAGGCCTTACCCGAAAGTTCCGCAGCACCGTTATCAGCCCCACGCGTGTTTGCATCAGGCCGAATCGCATTCCGATACAGTTGCGGGGACCCTCACCGAACGGCAGGTAGACAAAGGGGTGACGGCTGGCGCGGTTCTCCGCGTTGAAACGCTCCGGATCGAACCGGTCCGGGTCCGGGTAGTAGTCCGGATCGTGGTGCAGGGCGTGAACCGGGATGAACACGAACGTGCCCTTGGGGATTTTGAGATCTGTGTTGGGGATGTTGTAGGGCTGGGTGGAGGTACGCAGCAGTGAATCTACGACCGGGTGCTTGCGAAGGGTTTCTAGGGAAAAATGTTCGAGAGGTAGAGATTGATGTTTAATGGATATTGCAAGGAACTTACCATCAATCACCATGTTGAGATATTCAACGGAGGACACCGATTCGTAGGTCAGGTCGCCTTCTCCGCAGACTTTGAAAATTTCAGCGCGTAGCTTTTCCTGGATATCCGGATTCATAGCCAGCTCGAACAGGCAGTTGACCATGGTGGTCGAGGAAGTCTCGAATCCTGCTACGAAGAAGATGAACGACTGCGCCGTGATCTCGTTCAAAGTCAGCTTCTCTTCGAGGTTTGTGCTGTTCTTCATCTGGATCAGGATGTTCATGAAGTCACTCCGTTGAACGTTGTTCCGTTCTCGGTGGTCGATCGTTTCCTGCACCATATTTGTGAAGAAATTCTCGACTTCCGCTGGAGTGGCTTTGAGCTTCAGCTTAGTGGCTACACCTTTAAAGAGCATAAGAACGATCATCCACAGCATCTGCCCTACGGATTGTTCGAAAATCTTTCTTGATACTTCCCGGAATCTGCACTGGGTGGCCCGCAAACTGTTGCACTCTATTCCAAAGGCACACGATCCGATGACGTCGGTCGTAAAACCTGCCAAGACATTCTTCATCTCCAATTCCGTCGAACCACTTTCGGTCTTTTCCCAGAGAAACTCCTTCAGGTCGTCCGCTACGTTGAGGATTGTGCTGAACATCATTTTCATCTTTCCGGAGGTGAAAGTGGGCGATAGCTTAGCTCTCAATTGACGCCACGCTTGACCTTCTAGGGAAAACAAGTGACCGGTCAAGGGATCCACTTCCGGATTGTTGTAGACTCCTCGATCGTGGAAGAAATTGAAGTCCTTCACCAGCATCGCTTTGATCAGATCCGGATCGACGACGACCGTCGAAGGAACGAGAAACAAAACCGTTCCTCCAATAGGCAATTTCCGCGCTTTGAACTCATTATATATCCGCTGATTAATATACTGCATATGCTCCGTCTGATTCATGTTCTTGTAGTCTCCGTAGATCATCTTCGCCCTTCCAGTGCACGGAAAGTTACGATCCTTCCAAAAACTCCGCTTCTTGTCCAGGAACAGAAATACGCATCCCGCCGTTGCAAGCACCAGCGTGACACCGATCGCTAGATACAATTCCAATAAAGCCATAATGAACCGTCAAGTTCGCACGACAACTCGTCTACGACTGACGGATGGGCGTCGGCTGAAAACTCTGGCGCAGCTCGCAAAGGCGTTATCTCTCACGCGCCGGAGGCTTGTCGGCATCGTTGCACAAGCACGAGAGATAACTCTCTCACTCGGAGAGAGAGCATAACTGATTTTCTCACTCTCTTCACACGATTGTCATTGTCATGAATTATTGGTGGCAAGTTCAAGGTCGATTCTTCGTAAATTGAAACTCATCTGATGGTTGATTTATTGCGTTATTTTAATACTGAACTGAACCGCCTCCGATTAGGTGCGGCGTCCTTAGAGTACAACCTTACTATCTAAACCCAAATAAGTCATATCTTATCGTACCGTAGATAATTTCCACCGTCCGGCGACAGAACGAACGATTTCACATCGAATGCAATCTTATCGGGGGTCTTCGCTGAAGGTGAAAATCTGAAGTTGCGCAGCAATGTGATCAACCCGATTTTGGTTTGCATTAGGCCGAAGCGCATTCCGATGCAATTGCGGGGACCTTCCCCGAACGGTATGAAGGCGTACGGATGCCGAGCTTGGGCCGCTTCTGGCAGGAATCGATCCGGATCGAAGTTGTCCGGATCCAGGTAGAAGTCCGGATCGTGATGCAACGCATAGATCGGTATGGTTATCATCGTTTGCTTCGGGAGGACGTGCTTCGTCCCGGGAACCGTGTAGTCCGATGTCGGGACGCGATTTAAACTCTCGATCGGAGGGTACTTGCGAAGGGTTTCTGAAATAACAAGAAAATAGTTATAGTAGAACAGTAGATTCTCGTTAAAATAGCTTACCATTCACAACATTATCCAAGTAGTGAAGGCCCATCACCAGGTCGTACGTAACTCGTCCACCGTTGGAAGCAACCGCTTCTTCAATATCCTCTCGCAGCTTCTCCTGAATATCCGGATTCTTGGCCAGCTCGTACAGACAGAAATTCATCGTCGTCGAAGACGTCTCGTACCCAGCAATGAAGAACACGAAACACTGCGCCGCTAGTTCTTCCATCGTCAGTCCCCTCGCAGCAACCTCGTCCGCTTCATCCAACTGATCCACCAACCGACCTTTGTTCTTCAACTGCAGCAGCAAGTTCATGAAGTCATTCCTCATCACGTTGTTCTTCTCTCTAAACTCCACCGTTTCCCGAACCAATCCGAGGAAGAACTTCTCCACCCCAGCATCCGTAATCTTAACCCCCAACTTGCGCGCCAGATCCTTGAACAACGACGCAAAGATGAACTTGAACAACGTAGACATCCTCTGCTCGAACACCTTCTTCCCGTACTTCAGGAAATCAGAATCCGGATTCTTCAAAGTGTTACACTCAATCCCAAAGGCACACGTCCCAATCACGTCCGTCGTGAAGCTTGCCAACACTTCCTTCATCTCGATCACCGATTCCCGCTCCCGACTGTCCACCAAAAACTGCCGGAACTCTTCGGCCACGTCCATGATCGTTCCGAACATGGCCTTCATCCGTCCCGAAGTGAACGTCGGCGTCAACATCTGCCTCAGAATCTTCCACTGGAGCCCCTCCAGGAGAAACAGCTGCCCCGACAACGGATCATCCTTCGGGTTGTTATAGATTCCCCGATCGTGAAAAACAGCAAAATCCCGCACCAGAATCGTTTTGACCAGCTCCGGATCCACAATGATCACCGCCGGCACCGCAAAAAAGCTATACCCTCCGAAACCTTCACCGCGCGCCTTAAACTGCTGGTACAGTTCCCGGTTCACGTACGCCGCATGCTTGTTGGTGACCTGCCCGCGGACGTGGCCGAACAGAAACTCCGGATTCGGCGCGCACGGGATTCCACGATCGGACCAGAACCGATGACGGCTGCGAATGTAGAGGCCGGCAGCCGTCAACAGTAAGGCCACCACTGCCAATAAAAAAGGTAGCATTTCGATTACCGGTCCACACTCGATGAGCGACTCGATTGGACTAACGACGATGGTTAGATTGGAGACTGGCGTCGCATCGTTTTGTGGATGCCAGCCACGCGCTGTTTATCGTTTTGTTTGACGACGTCCCCATCTTCCACCCTTCTTGTCTCGCGGATGATTGTGATCAAACTGAGGTGGAACGTTTATATTCTCGAGTTGGTAGGGTTGGTAGGGTTAATAGGGGCAATATGGGCCACATATGAAGAAGTTCTTGAAAATCATAGAAATACAATACTCATCAATATATTCATATATTTAATATTATTTATATGTTTTGCTAATCCGTCGGAGTCCATACTAGTTGAAAAAAATAATTTATTGTATGTTTTGCACGAAAATTTTGTTCTATGATTTATTAAATATGTGTGTTCGATAGTGAACTGCCCACCCAGCTACGTTACAGTAAAGCGATCGTCATGAGTGGGTGAATGAAACCCCCACTCTCCAATATAGCAGAGAATGAGTTGCAGGTTCCAATAAAAACACTCTCCGTTGTCAGTGTAGAGTAATAAATATGTCAACTAAAATGATGTAATAGCTGAGTTTAGCGATATCTAGTCAGTCGCATTTGGACAACAGGTCGTACTAGCCATAGTTCTTAGTAAAGGTCAAAATATGTAAAATTAAGTGTTGTAAATATATTCGGTTAATTGTAATTAAAAGTAGTTCGGTATTCAATGTTACGTGTTATGTGTTAATTACTGATTCAGAAGCATATAAATTCCCATTCGTGTTGGGGGATTGCTGGCCAACATACAGTCCACTTCAAGCAACCGCAACCCCAAGGACTCTCCCCCAACAATGTGTAAACTATTTTTTTCTTAAATAATGGTAAATTTTGTAAGGAAGCACTTTGCCGAAGACGTCGTATCCCTAACTTTATGCGTTTTAGAGTTATTTAAGTTTAACTGTGGGAAAACTGCATGTAAATATTATTTATAATTTTGATTTAATGTTGTTATGGGAAACATTTTTATGTGGAAAGAAAGTCTCCCTTGTAGTGTTGCCATAGTTATGAATACCATGTTAATATATACACAGTCACTAAAATATAGCTTAGAGGTTTAAATACAAAATACAAATATTCATCTTCGACATATACATTCGAATTTAATAAAATGCGCTTATTTTATGAAGTTTATGAAGAATTACCATAATTTGTGCTTTTTCGCTAACAACGTTAACCCGTATAGGCCTGAGTGAATGCAAAAAATCTAAAACCCTCACCGCTCAGCAAATTCTTAACGGATTCAAATGATTTTTTGTCAGTTTACTGGCCCACATATCTAGTTTCTAGAAGTGGCCAGAGGAACTCGGAAATATTCCTGTGGCCTGAGTTATTCCGGTGGGTCACTGGGTCAAGTCGGGTAAAAAAGGACTATTTTTTGGGACATGCTAAGATACCTTTACTTATTTGCAATGACAATCATTTTAATTTGCATAAATCATTAATATCTGATATTCAACATTATGAATGCAGAGTTTTGCATCGTTTAAAATATACCGGATGTGGCAATTCGGAAGTAAGGCCCGGAAGAACCGGCTATAGATTTGTTGGATACTAAACCGTTTCAATTCTCGAAAACTAGAAATCAAACATAATTGTGCACTAAAATGCGTTCCCATAAGCTTGGCACAGATGTTCAGATACAAATTTGCCACTTTATCGTAAATTTGAGGCGTCCCGGGACCCGAAAATAATCATTTGTAGGATCAATCAAAAGCAAAACTCATAGTTATCCAATTCAATCGTTTCTCAAAAGGTTCACAATGATGCAATTTTCTTAAAATTCCGACATATAGTGGCCACATTAAAGCCGATTCTGGAAATTATCTGTGACTTGAAATTTGCCTACTTCCAGGGGCACAAACGCATAGTGACCTTTTCACCCGACCTGACCCAGTGACCCACCGAAATAACTCCGGCCACAGGAATATTTCCGAGTTCCTCTGGCCACTTTTAGAAACTAGATATGTGGGCCAGTAAACTGACAAAAAATCATTTGAATCCATTAAGAATTCGCTGAGCGGTGAGGATTTTAGAATTTTTGGCTTCACTCAGGCCTATACGGGTTAACAAAATTGTGTAATATATTGAGCGCCATCAGGAGGAATACATATGACCCACTATTCTGAATACTATCTAAAAAGCTAAAACCTGTGCATCAAATTATAAAACCATCCTTAACACCAATTATATCTTAAATATGATGCGTCACTTGATTTCCTTCGGCTAATGTTCGAAATTGGATCACATTTTTCTGCAAAAATAAAATAAAATAAAATTTTTGCCTTCAGTAAAACTCTAATAACTCTAAAACGCATTAAGTTAGGGAAATGATGTCTACCGCATTTTTTTTTTCTTACAAGATTTACCAAATCTCCTGCTATAT